>NC_056745.1:456921304-456976304 GCF_019279795.1 Protopterus annectens
TATTAGGTATACAGTGCAGGAGGAGACCATTAAAGCGCTTAGCCCAAATTACCACTTGCACTGTCTGAATAAGTGGCTTACTCAAGGTCACAAATGAAGGCTGAGGGAATCAAACCCTGTACCATAGGAAGTATCATTTGTTTCTGGTTGGATACCCTGGCTTAAAAACTTAGTGAGGAATTCTCAAATATGGCCTTAGAGAGAAAATCTCTCCACAGGGCAAGCACCAGATAAAAAACTGAAGCAAGGGTCCACCCTTGTAGTTTTGTCACTGTTGGTGATTTTTCGACGCACACTCTCAGATCAGATGATGAACTTTGGTTTAGTACTGGCAGTCAAGCAGTCTGCACCACCATAAGTCCCATGCCTCTGGCACTGATGTTTAGGCTGTTGGCTTTTATTTCAGAAGATTTGACCTTGGATACTTCATGACAAGTGCAGCAGTCAGCACAAACCTTGTATTCCAAACCAGCAACCTTTATTGTTATTGTACTCCAAAACCATTTCATGTTATCATTCCATCAGTGAGTCTCTAGCTTACAAGATAGACCAGAGTCATTCTTCAAGACCCTTAGGCCAGTTTAGTCCCTAAGAGATCCTCTCCCTCCTCTCCAGACTGACCTACTTAGAAAGTCCATAGAAAGGATACATGTAAGAGAAAGTAAGTAGATTCACTTGCTGAACCTTCAATGGGTGACTTGCATGATGATGAAGATGAGGATACAGACTCCTCTTCATCTCCTCCTGGTTACTTCAAACTTGGCACTAGGTGGGGTCTGGCCTACTGACCCCATATCTCCTGCACATACAGATGCTGCAGAAGGCATTCTGATCTACCCAGTAATCTTCTTGGATTGTCCTACCACTGGCTGATATTTTAAAAGTTTATACCAACTCTGCCTGGGAAAGCGTGAATACAGTAAACCCAATCCCTAAGAAAACTGACCCTGGCATCCATCCACCCAGGGAATGGAGTTTCTGGTTGGAGACTTCTAAGCTAGACACTTTTAGAGTTAGCAGCTGCTCTTAAAATGCTTTTACACTTCAAAACCTGGTGATCTACTCAGGTAAGGAGTCCAGGGTAGTGAATTTGCCAGGAAAATGCATGTGTGTGTTCTCCATGTTTTCTTTGAGGGTATTGAAATACCTGGCCTGCATGGTCACATTTCAACAAGATGTAGCTCATGAAAAACATCAGACAATAAGCTACTTGCCTGGCAGAGTTATTAAAGACAAGCTATTAAAGACAATTGTCCATAATGGGGAAACCTATCATGCAGGTTTCCTATAATAACACTGAAACCTCTGCCAAGGCCTCATGGTTTAGCATAGCGGTTTTCTGGAAAGCTGGCTCTGCTTAACAGGTTTTGACAAGAACATCATATTGACCTTTATGAGGACCCATAATATTCATGTCAAACATCAAGGTACATATAGAAATGAGGAAAAAAAGTTAAGACTTACAGGTGTTAAACTAGAGCTCCAGCCTCCTTAATGGATACTCTTCAAGTAACAGGGTAGCCTTCACCAAATGTGGCTTAGGTGTGAGCAATAGCCAGAAAGACAGCAATCTAGGAATAAACCAACCAATTTAAGTAATTTCCAGAGAAGTCATGAGCCCCAAGGTAGGAGCTCTCAGCATTTGCTGGACAGGTGATGAGCAGCAGCCTTGATACCTACCTGCCTGTCTCGACTGCTCCCTCTGGGGGAAGTCAGGAGTAATCTGTTCCTCAATAACCATGGAATGCCAGAACTAAGAATAGTTGAATGAGGGCAATAATATGAAGGAGGTATGAGGTTCTCTTTTATCCCTGGTTTCCCTGTTCCTCTCCTGCTGGATGTACCACCCCATCAGAAGAAAGTGGCAAATGCAGAGTTCTTAAACCTCTTACACAAAAGAGCCATTTAGAAGTAATCACCAGAGTAGAGATGGTCTGGATATTACTTAGGTTCCTTTTAGAGCTAAGAAAGAAAAAGGGCTATGGGACATTTTTTTCCAAAGTGACCTAAATGCAGTCATCTATAGAAAAACCTTCTGCATGATCTTAGGGCAGCCACTCCTTTCTTGTCTGGAACAAGAAAACTGGGCAAACTCATTAGATCACTAAAGCAACTGCCCCCGAATCAAGGCTGCATTGGTATTAGGAAGTTTCTGCTATTCATGGCCTGAACATGTCATTTTCATTTTCAGACCCTTTTTGTTTAGTTTGCCTCAAAGGTGTTTACCAAATGCATCTTCCTGTTTGCAGGTCAGTTGTAATTGCAGGGAGCTAAAATATATATGACTTGCTGCTAGCTACCCTTTTATGTTTCATTCTCTGGGAATAAGTTTGAGTCTGAACAAGTCCCATCTAAAAGATGCACAGCTGCTGACATTTATAAATTGTAGTTTGTACACATTGTTCTGCAGAACAGGACTCCCCACTGACAGAAATCAGTCTCCTCAGTCCAGATTATCTTGTATTCTTGTATTTTCCACAGCCACAGCCACAGTTTGCCTCTGCCTCAAGGTGTTGAATCTCATGCAGTGGCCATACATGTGGAACTTCATGTAAGGTGCTGCATGAAAATTCACCTGACTGTATAGGTACAATGATTCTCCAATAGACTGCATTGTACCAATTATCAAAACACAGATCTACTGGAGTATCAGATCTGCATTTGTCGGGGTTGTAAGTGTCATTTAGTGTGAAAGATGCATACGACTAAATTTCTCCCTCAGTAATCTCTTTCACTTTACTTGTCTCATTTAGTTGCCTTGTTTCTTGGCAACCATCCATACTACCACCTAGGAGATTCCACCTACCTCTCCATTTTCAAAATAGATATAAAATCTCACCTCCGGCAACAAGCCAAATGCACCTGCTCTCTTAAATGGAACATCACATAATTTCTCTCCCTACTTCCTCTCTCATTTCATACCACACTATAACTATACATTTGTAACTTACACCTTATATTCCTTAATGAATACTTATTCAAAACTTATTCGAAGGTATTGTCAATTTTACTTTTGTCAGTCATATTTTTGGTTTCCTGCTTAGTTTTATATTGCATTTTTTATTACTTTTACGATACCGCGGTGCTGCAGCGGTTAGCATTGTCGCCTTAGAGCAAGAGGTTCTCTGGTTTGATTCTCAGCTGCAGTGCCTTCTGTGTGGAGTCTGCATGTCCTCCCCGCGGTCGAGTGAATTTAAAGACATGCAGGTAGGTGCGAGCGTGTGTGGGTGTGCCTCCTTTGAAGGTTGGGTGCCAGGCTGAGAACTCGACACTGTAAAAATTCACTGCCAATCATTAGCAGACTGGAGTTCCACTATGGCAACCCCTAACTGGGAAAAGCCAAATAGTTTTACATTCCTCTTGTGAATGTTATTCACCCTGGCTGTGCCGCAAATGGCCAGTTTTTGATCAGCACACTGTCCTGGTAAACAAAAATAAATAAATCAGCAAATAAATAACAAAAATAAAAATCCCCTGGTGACAGTCAATACTTACATATTTTCCTCAGGTGGGTGAGTATTTCTGGCATAGACAGTTTAAGGTGAATGGGAGTCATTGGAACTATTCCTCTACACACTCTGTACTAGACATGAAAACAGTCCTAATAACCATTCAGTCATTCCAGGACTCCCATCCTGGTGAGTTTTCAACATACAGATGGAAACATGGCAGTTGTATGATACATCAACAAACAGGGGAGGATATGATCCTACCTCCAAGCTGAGAAGCTGTGAAACTGTGAGAATGGATTACATCCAGCAGCCATTTCCTAGCTGCTATCCGCATCCATGGGGAGTCCAGTTCACTGGCAGACAAACTCAGCAGATGCCTTCTTCTGCCCAATATAGGAAGCATTTATCCCTCAGTTCATCACTGGAGATATCCCTATGGGATGCTCTAGCCCTCAAGTGGCCACCTGGATTCCTTTATTCCTTTATCTTTCCCTTCATTTCCCCTAATGATGAGATTCATCCAGAAGAAAAAAACTCCACAAAGGTAAAGTCTTCCTCGTAGCTCTTTTCTGGCCACAGCAGAGCTGGTGCCCTGTTTTTCTATGTTATCTTTTAGAGAAGTTCTTGTTCTCTTATTTTAAATTAGTCATCTCTGTCGATCATCTAGTCAATCACAGTTTAAATAGTCAGACACAATGATAAATGAATCAATACATGAAAACCTGACTACAAGATCAAGAACATTAGTCTTTAAAGCTCACTTTTAGAAACATGACATTACCTTTATGCAGTGCTGTTACCCATATTCACTCTTGCCTTTTAGTTCAAGACCTACAATTTATAATTACTTCTTTATGTATTTGTTATTACTTACATAACTAGGAACTACTCCATCTATCCATAACCCCTGTTTCCTATTTTTGCACATGGGATCAGGGTGTTACATCAATACTAACCATCATCTGGAACCAATATTCACATTGTGGAGTGACTAGCCTTGCAGCGGTTAATTATGAACTACTCAACATAAAGTTATCAGTGACTTTGCAACTGTTCTTCATTATTTATACAAGCATAAAGATGAATAAACCATCTTAAAGAGCTGGATGCATTATTTCAGTAGCTCCAGTAAACATATATTCAATTATATAGCCAGTATCCTTCTGCTGTCCCAAATCATATAGCTCTCCCACCTCTCATCTTACCCTGTCTAAAACTTATTAATAGTTTTGTTTATACTATAGTACTATTCTAGTTGGCAACCAATTATAATTATACAACCTCTTAATATAATCATTTATGAACAGCCATAATAGAATCTAGTCAAGTTCGAGTACCACATAAGGCAGAAGAAAAATATCCTTCCCTTCCTAAATGGATTCAAATACACTAAAAGATTAATAGCACACCATCTTTATAATAAGATCAATGTATTTTTTGCTTCCTACCTGCCTTCTTATAAACTCTCTACCAGTGTACAGGCAGCCAAATTTCCCATCCTGTTGTCTTCAGACAGCTTAACTCTAAAACCTCTTCAGGACCATTTAAATCTTGCTAAGCATTATATTATTAAAAAATATAAACTCATTCTTCTTGAAATGCATAGCAAAATAAAAAAAATAAAATGACAGATTATCAATACCCATAGCTTTGTTTACCCCAACCAAGGACAGATTTTCATAGCTACAAAATGCTAATATGTACATAATTACCTCATATCAACCTATCACAGACATTATTCATAATAGCTAGTTATCTCTTCACCAGACTATTGCATGCTTATACTTTCTTCAAGATACAGCTAAGCTCTACTTGTTGGAATAATCAATAGGAAACCCAGCATATTACTACGGCAGTGAATAAAAAGTTTATTTCTAGAAGATTAATTGCACTTAATCTTGTACATTTAATAGTATGCAACCTTCTTTCATATTCATCTTTCTGAAATAAGAAGCAAAGAGTGTAACCGGCAACAATAAAATTGCATTCTTTCCTCTGTACACCCACAGTCATCCTTACACCATACATACATTACACCATGCTCATATATCAAAATACTATGTGCAAAGAACAGTCAACAATGTAAGCAAATCCAGTGTACTTCAATTCAAAAAACTAAAACCAATACAAAGTCACTGGAACCATGAACTGCTCAATAAAAAAATCTTTATTCAAACTTAAAACTGATAGTAAAAACTTTTGCTTCATAAGGCTTCCTCAGGCAAAGTAAAATAAACAGCACAAACAACTTATTTAAATAGTATCTCAGTCACATGATAGCATCTTCAATTAGACTTGTTTATGCAACTGTTTCAGCATAGGTTTTAAAGAGACACTGCCATTTAAACCTGGCAAAATGTAAGCCCTAAGGCGCAACATCCAATTCAACTCCTTTACCTCTGTCCTATCTTTAATATTCCCTCCACAAATTGTGTCATTTACTACCTTAAAAATAGAAAATTTAAAGTTATGATTTACTCCTTTCTCTTTCATATGTTTATATAAAGTGTTAGTTAACACTTCTTTCCTTATTTCAGACAGATGGTTGGAAATGCGCTATTTAAACTTCTGATTTGTTTTTCCTGCATAGTATGCTTGACATACCTTATATACAGCACTATTAAAACCATGAACAAACCAAACTCCTTGAATGACCACAAAAATAGCAACGTTTCAGGTATCCCAAGTCAAGAAAGTCACAGCAGTCATTAATTAAAATCACCACATAATATTTTTAATCCACAAATAAAATGATATCCACAAGGTTAGCGCTTTCATTTAAATAAATGTTAAACTTCATCAGACACTGTGCATATGTTGATCTTTATTTAAGTACAGTCTCATTAGATGACATCATCTGTTTTGTCAATCAATGAATTAATTGAATTTAAAGCAATACGGCCCTAATATACAATGGTCTCTCTTCCCAACCTAAATTATAGTTCAAAGTCCATTATAGACTTTATTACGTTCTACGGATTTCTATGTTTTATTCCCTTAGTCATGTTTTATCTTATTTTCTATCTTCTTAATGCTTTCAATTTAAGGATTGGGGCTATTGAGCTACGCTCATTTATACCAGGCCAGCTATCTGCTTGTAGCCTTACTTGCCATTCTAATTCTTTTATCTCTAAAAATAATCCCCAAGCACTTCTATCATCTATTTTTACACTATCTATAATAATGTAATTGAACTGGTGTCCTTCATTGTCTTTTAAATGCCTTGCTAAAGCATTATTTAAATTGCGTTTCCTAATGGCGTACTCATGTTCGTATATCCTCTGAGAGAACTTTCTCTCAGTTTTTCCGATGTAAAAAGCTGAACATAATTTACATCTCCCTAAGTACACAACTACTTTGGAATCACAATTATATTTCCCCCTTATTGTGCATTTTACATCTCTAATTGTAAATTCATTACTATCTTCTACTTTATTAACACCAATTACATGCTCCGCACTTTTTCTTTTCTTGCGGAATACTAGTAACATTATTATTCCTATACTTAAGTAGATCTTTCAGGTTTTCTCCCTTTTGGTTTACAACTAAAGGCTTTAAACCCAATATGTTTCTAATGTCCCTATCTTCACTCAAAATAGGCCAATTCTTCTCAAAAATCCTTTTTGAATAAATTGAAATCTCCACTATATGTTAGTATTAATGCTTCAGATAATGAATTTCCCTCCTCTCTGAGTGGTATTTGTATCCTATATTCATCACTATTGTCTGTTACTATTTCAGTCATTCCCTGATTGAATATGTTTTCTGGGCTATTTCCTCTATTTAAAATTGGTTTGAAATGCCCTCTTTCCCTTTTGTTTTTAACTTCTTGTATTAGATCATCTACTATATCTGTGGGGTATGCTTTAGCACAAAACATAGATCGTAGTTTGGCACATTCATCTATGAAATCTTGTTCTTTTGTTACCATGCGGGCAGCTCTAACTTACTGCCCTTTCTTAACAGATTTTTTTTGATGTACAGGTTGTGAGCTAGTATAATGCAATAGGCTATTTGAGTAAGTTTATTTCCTATAGATTGTGGCTATATACATTTCTTCTATTACATCCTTCATAAGCCTTATGTCTAAATATTCCATGGAATTTATACTAATTTTCCATGTAAATTTAAGAAAGGTAGTTGCCTCATTTATATACCTTAAAAACTCAGTTAGTACTTCTTCTATCCCTTTCCAAATGATACTAATGTCATCTTGGAATCTATAACAAGATTTAAGATGTTCTTTCAATCTAGTGTTAAACACAAACTTTCTTTTCCAATGTGCCATGATCATGTGTGCATAAGCCCCCCCCCCCCCACATGATGACCCCATGGCAATTCCTTTTTTTCTGTAAACAATAATTATTGTTGAATAAAACATAATTATTATTCAAAATGAATTCCAAAAGTTCTATCAATAAATTAACTTTGTCTTGGTGTATACCATTCTTACATAACATTTCACTTGCCCATTCAACACCTATATCTTGGGGAATGACTGTATACAAATCGCATACATCTATGGTAACCAAAATGTCTTAGCTACCATATTGTGTGCCATTCATAAACTGTAAGAAAGACAAAGAGCCTTTACATATTTGCTTCTCATTCTTCAAAATACTTTTAAATTCAAAATCTATATATTTCGCACATGCCAATGTGCTAGAATCACTTCCATCAACCAAAGGGTGCATCGGGGGATTATTTATAGAAATATGAACTTTTGGTGTTCCAAAACAGATTGGAGGTATAATATTTAAATAAATATACAAATCTAAATCAATCCGTCTTTCAAGGAACATATCATTCAACTGCATATATATATATATATATATATATATATATATATATATATATATATATATATATATATGCTTATATAATCCATTTAATTTATTTAATGACACTTTTTGATATGTTTCTGTATCTAACATTCCTTGCAACCTATTGTTATAGTCTTGTATGTTCATTATTACAGCCCCTCCCCCTTTGTCTGGTTTCATTATTCGTACCTTTTCCCCTCTTAATTGTAATATATTTTGTTCTTGTTCATTTAAATTATTCACTACTTTCTCATTTTTTTATACATACTCAACTTTTTCAAATCTAATTCACATACTTTTCCATATGTTAATAATCAGGGATGTAAGGGGGGGTTGTATGTATTACTGATACCATATGGATTATTACTTCTTGCAGTTCTATTTTGATACAACAATTTTAAATTCATCTTTCTTAGATATAATTTTAAATCCAAAATTGTATTAGTAAAATTGCTTTTTGTTGCAGGGACAAAAGTCATTCCTTTGGCTGGCAAATCTGCCCCTTGTACATCAATATGAACATTTGAAAAGTTATACACCTTAAAATCTTGTTCTGAATTATACAAAACAACACATTCCTTTTCATTACCATTATTACCATTTTGAATCCATTCATATGAATTATTTGTATTAACTGCTTCAAAATATTCATAATCACTAGAATTTAAGTCCTCCACTGTTTGGTTTTGGGCCTCACTCCTTGAAACCCCACTTGTAGATAGTGCCCGTTGTATGAGGAATTACCCTTGCTCTTGATTCTCTCTGACCTCCTCAAGGCCGGATAATTCTGGTCATATACTTGCTGTATTTCCTCATTGTTTAATCTCTCTGTATCATCAGAGTCATTCCCGTTCCCATGGTTCTCTCCCACAGTTCTGTTCCTATTATTTTTATGCCTCTGCGAAATTGGAGGCCTAGGGTAAGCTATACCATTAGCGTACTCATTTATGTCTCTTTCAAGCTTGCTGATTTTACCCGTTTTTAATTTTTCAATATGTTGATCTATACTGTTATAAATGCAAAGATGTTCATATTTATATTGTTCATGTTGTTGTTGTTGTCTTTCGGCTTTTCCCGGTTAGGGGTCGCCACAGCGGAACTCCGGTCCGCTAATGATTGGCAGTAGATTTTCACGAACGCTGAGGTGCCAGCTCAATGTTCAACCTTCAAGGAAGGCATGGCCATTTACGCATGTCTTTTGAATGCCCACCCAACCGCAGGGAGGACATGCAGATGCCACACAAAAGGCACTCCCCACACTTCAGCCGAGAATCGAAAGGGAGAACCTCTTGCTGTGAGGTAATAACGCTACCGCTGCACCACCACAGATATTTATATTGTTCATATTGGATATTTTCTCTAATAGATTTATCCAGAACTGCCAATTCAGTACTGAGGCCATCGATCTCTTTCTGGTTATTTTTGACAAGCAGCTCTAATAATTCATACCCAAATTTATCAAATAGCTTTAATAAATTGACATGTAATGCCAAGTTTTCTGTCAGCCCTTTTGGGAAGCGCCACATATGCAAGCCTTTCGGGATGATTCTAAGTCTCATGCATTCTTTAAGGTACGTCTTCTCTAATTGGAGCTTTTTACAGTGCATCAGATTATTATCAGACTCAGAGAGCTTACCATTTAATGTTTCTTCATTTCGTTTTGCATTGAAGGAAAATGCTAAAGTCAACCAGTCATTGAGCAAAGGCACTTCTTTCCTCACTCCATTGTTGTTATGGTTGGTTACTAGTATAAATTCCATGGAATATTTAGACATAAGGCTTATGAAGGATGTAATAGAAGAAAGGTATATAGCAACGATCTATAGGAAAGAAACTTACTCGAATAGCCTATTGCATTATACTAGCTCACAACCTGTACATCAAAAAAGATCTATCAAAGGGCAGTTAGAGCTGTTTGCATGGTAACAAAAGAACAAGATTTCATAGATGAATGTGCCAAACTACGATCTATGTTTTGTGCTAAAGCATACCCCATAGCTATATTAGATGACCTAATACAAGAAGTTAAAAACAAAAGAGAAAGAGGGCATTTAAAATCAATTTTAAATAGAGGAAATAGCCCAGAAAACATATTCAATCAGGGAATGACTGAAATAGTAAGAGATAATAGTGATGAATATAGGCTACAAGTACCACTCAGAGAGGAGGGAAACACATTTTCTGAAGCATTAATACTAACATATAGTGGAGATTTCAATTTATTAAAATGGATTTTGAGAAGAATTGGCCTATTTTGAGTGAAGATAGGGACATTAGAAACATACTGGGTGAAAAGCCTTTAATTGTAAACCAAAAAGATCTACTTAAGTATAGGAATAATAATGTTACTAGTATTCTGCAAGGAATGAAAAAGTGTGGATCATGTAATTGGTGTTATAAAGTAGAAGTTAATAATGAATTTACAATTAGAGATGTAAAATACACAATAAGGGGGACATATAATTGCGATTCCAAAGCAGTTGTGTACTTAGGGAGATGTAAATCATGTTCAGCTTTTTCCATCGGAAAAACTGAGAGAAAGTTCTCTCAGAGGCTATATGAACATGAGTACGCCATTAGGAAATGCAATTTAAATAATGCTTTGGCAAGGCATTTAAAAGACAATGAAGGACATCAATTCAATTACATTATTATAGATAGTGCAAAAATAGACGATAAAGGTGCTTGGGGCTTATTTTTAGCGCTAAAAGAATTAGAATGGCAAGTAAGGCTACAAGCAGATAGCTGGCCTGGTATAAATGAGCGTAGCTCAATAGCCCCAATCCTTAAATTGAAAACATTAAGAAGAGAGAAAATAAGATAAAACATGACTAAGGGAATAAAACATAGAAATCCGTAGAATGTAATAAAGTTTATAATGGACTTTGAACTATAATTTAGGTTGGGAAGAGAGACCATTATATATTAGGGCTGTATCGCTTTAAATTCAATGAATTCATTGATTGACAAAGCAGATGATGTCATCTAATGAGACTGTACTTAAATGAAGATCAACATATGCACAGTGTCTGATGAAGTTAACATTTATTTAAACGAAAGCGCTAACCATTTTACTTGTGGATATCATTTTATTTGTGGATTAAAAATATTACGTGGTGATTTTAATCAATGGTTGCTGTGGCTTTCTTGACTTGGGATACCAGAAACATTGCTATTTACATACAGCACTACCATGCACCCCCAAGGAAATGGCTGCCATGAGGCTATTAAAACAGATAAGCAAACATTGAGGGTCAACTTAAAAGGCATTGATCCACACCTGCCTGTATAAACAAACACATACCTCTTTATCATTCCAAACCAACATTTTTGATATGGTCATGTTTCATCATGTTAAAATTATAGCAACATAAATAACTGCTTTGGTCTGGTGCCTTCTGTGCGGAGTCTGCATGTCCTCCCTGTGTTCGCATGGGTTTCTTCCGGATGCTCCAGTTTCCTCCCACATTCCCAAGACATGCTGCACATGGATTGGACATTCTAAATTGGCCCTAGATGTGTCTGTGTGCATATGTGTGCCTTCTGAGGAAGGTTGGGTGCCTGGCTGGCAACTTGGCACCATAAAACTCTACTGCCGCTTGTACTGCAGACCTAATGTTCCACTGTGGTGACCCCTAAAGTGAGCAGCTGAAAGGAGAAGAAGAAGAAGAAGAAGAAAATAATTGCTTCAGTCTACCAATTATAATCATAAAAAAAGAAATCAGACTAACTAACCATTGTATAATATTGTTGTTAATAAACTATTCTAACATAACAGTCATTGTAAACAAGAAAGAAATTCAAACTAAGTCAGACATTCCCAAATATCAAACAATGGACTATTTAGCCATCTCAAAATGAATACTAAATTTCACATCATGCTACATGAAACACCACTTCAGTCTTTTCAAAAGAGCTCCATTCTGTCATAAATACCAGAAGAGAGATTTATAATTAGGTCTCTGATCATAACCAGGTTATTATGCGTTTGAGACACTAAGAAAATTTTGCTTTAAGAGCAAAGCCAATCAGTATCATCTGTCCTTCAAGAAAGCCCAGTACAATGAAATCTTACAGGGAGGATTTTTTTAAGTGTGGAATAACTGTAGTGGCTTAGATCTCTCACCCTGCAGTTCTAGAAAATCTTGCAGGCAGTTTCAAAACTGTTCCAATTTACTTCTCCATTAAAGTTCACTTGACTTCTATTTTCAACTTTCATCAAGATCAAGATACAAATTCATTAGCCTCTTTGAAAACATGTAAAGTCTTTCTTAGAGGCACTTTTTTGCTATGCCATCTTTGCATCTCTTATACTATGTTCTTTGGGACAGTTAACCTCAGAATTGGAGGAGTGGCACAGCTCATTATACAATAACCATGGGATACTTATACCCAGGGAAAGTTTGATCTATAAAAGGGTCATAATACCTGTTGTATCATTTCTGTAAGTTATTGAGAATGAACCAGCTCTCATAAGTCTGACATAATAGTAAGCATACAGTATTCATTTATGGAGTGCAAGTGTGATCATACAGTTGGTATCTTTGGGGGACTTGGTTAACTAAATACTGAAAAAGAGTTAAACTTGCAGAGCTTTACACGTCACTCATTGTAATTAACATGCTGGCATTAGGAAAGGGTGTTTGCCTCTTCTGTTACTGACCTGGATTCATATGGTTGCTCTGGCATCAAAGGGAGGTTAGGAGGAAAGAGGGGGCTACATATGGTCAATTCATTTATTCCAGGATGACTGCTTAATCAGTTCCTCTGCTCTCCAACATAATGGTGAATAGATCATGGCAGACATGCCTGATTTAAAGAGTCAGCATGAAGTATGAGAGCTTGTGGCAATACATGCCTGCTGTCATCTTGATGTGGCTCCCTATCAGAAATGGGAGACTCTAATTGTGAATCCCATAACTACAAAAAATAAAGTATATTTGTCAAAGAAATGCAGCAAATCTCAAAATATGTTGTAATGCCATTAAAGTACTTCCTCTGCACCCCTGATATAGGAGGCTGGGGCCCCTCACACTCCTACTTATTATATATAGTAACTCTGATATTATTGTATCTTGCAGTAAGGGAAATGCTCCAACGTATTGCAACTTCAGAAGTTCCATATACTCCTTGTATTTATACTTCTAGTCTCACTATCCCAAGGAACATCTCTGCAGTTCAGAGAATTATGATAGGAATTTCCTTGTTATAGTACACTTTGGTCACAAGGTGGAAATGTAGATGGGGCACCCCAAAAAAATGCCCTACAATGTGATGGCATTAAGGACTTGACACTCTGCTGCTGTTGATTAAGTGAAACAAATAGGCAGTATGGGGGATTACAGATTAGCTGAATGAGGGATCCTAAAAAAAATCTCATAATTGTAATTTTTACAGGTATGAGTGTTATAGTAAGCACAGCAATGTATACATAGTTGTGAAATATCTCTTCTAAATCATGTATGGAGCTGTGGCTACCACTCATAAAATTTAAGAAATATTTGACTTGTTAGATTATAAGTGCTAGACATTTTTATTTGCTGTGCAACGAACATACGGGTAGAAAAGATATAATACTATTGAGTCCACTTAGTTTGCCTTATCATGTAGCCTTCTGAAGGCAACATTGAAGTAAAATGATCTTTAGAAAAATAGTAATTTTTTCTGGTAATGTGTGGAGTATGTAAAACAGTATGGACTGTGTACTATTCTGCATGTCTAAAGTGCTGAAGTTTTGACCATCTTTTTTCTTATATGTTTAGACATGGTCTTGCAGGAGCAAATATGTTATCCTTGTGCTCTGCAATCAAGTGCCTTCTGCATCATCAAAAAGAAAAAAGTAGACCATGGATCGAAATGGGATATGACTGGGCATGGAGCTCTGTTGAAAGTCTACAGGAAGAATAAGGAGATACAAGCCACACAAGTGGACATCCCCTGCACATCAGGAATGGTGGTACTGCCCAGACAGGATACGTATCAAACAAGTCTTCTTAAGCGCAAGTATGAGGAGGTTGACAACAGAAACGTGCCATTAGATGAGTGCTGTCCACTAGTGCTACAGAATTATGCTAGGGGTGCTTCAGTAGCCACAGCTGGTTCCCCAAGTGTGGAATATGTGGCCAGTGGCTGGCTCACTAAGGAAGGCTACAGTTTAATTCAAGGTGAAGTACTTACTTCTATGATGGATAAATATAAAGTGTTGGACTTTCTTGGTCATGGAGCTTTTGGAGAAGTAGTTAAATGCAGAAAGCAAAGCACCAAAGAAAAAGTGGCCATAAAGATGCTGACATTTGGGTCATTGTTTGAAGCGCAGAATGAACTCAATATTCTGGCCCAGCTAGTCAAAGAAAATGCCTATCACTACAACATTGTGAAGGGTTATGAATACTTTTGCCATAATTCCTCTCCCTGCTTTGTCTTTGAAATGTTGGAACAGGATCTTCATAGCTTTTTAAAGAAAAACAACTTCTGCCCATTGTCTCTCATTCATGTTCGGTATATCCTGGAACAGCTAGCAACAGCACTCATGAAACTAAAAAGCCTTGGAATTATGCATGCTGATCTTAAGCCAGCGAATATTATGTTGGTTGACCAAATAAGGCAACCGTACAGGGTTAAAGTGGTTGACTTTGGATTAGCACTCCATATGTCCAAGGCAAGATGTTGTACCTCCTTTGGGACAAGATATTACAGGTATCACTTCTGAGCTATTTGTTTTACCAGTTTTATACATGTTTGCTACTAATGGTATGGTCAGGATACTCAGGTTACATTGTGGTTGTGTGGATACTAAACTAGTGAACCAAATGCTTGTCACTTAGTTGATAAGAGTCTGCATAAGCATACATACATCAAAAAAGTTTACAGCTTTAACATGGCCATATATTTCTCTTATACCAGCATGTCCTCTAATGCTATGGTCGGACATATGGTGTTTACCACTAAATATACAGGAAGCACTGCACTACTATAGTATCTTGTTGGTGGACTAATAAGGTAAAATTCCTCTCTTTTGCAATAGTTAGAAAAAGGAATAAAAGTGGGTGTGATGGCTACATTAAGAAGTAAGAGTACAATTTCACTCAATTTTTTGCACTAATATCCATGTGTGTATCACATAGAAAGTACAGTTTTGTAAGTTTACTTGCCATAACAGTAGATGCTTGAATAAATCACTGTTGGAGTTTTTCCCAATAATTTTCCATCTGCTGATTCTGTCCCCAGATGAAATTTATATTTCCCTACCCTTGCTGAGAATAGTGTAAGTAAAGTCTCTCACCCCTCTCTCAAGTCGTTTAATGTTTTGCCAGAATTTGCCTAAAGCAATCCAAAAGTCATTAGGATTGTACAAAAGACCTCTTTCTTTAAGTCAACAGCTTGTGTAACTTCTCCAGATCATCGATGGGTCCTTGATTTGTTACCAAGACAAGTATCAGCTACCTTTTTTTTGAAGCCCTTGCCTCTTTCTCAACTTCTAAAGTGTTAAACATGGTCCTTTCATTTTTTTATCCAGTCTCACTTGGTGTATAGCAGCAATTCTCCCAGAAGTGAGAATTGAATTTATCCTACAACAAAGAATCTGCGTTCACAAGATACCCTCACTATACATTTGGGTTTTATGTGTCTTTCCAGTCATTGTCCCAACTGAACAGGATACTACAACTGGTGATCCATTAATATCTGTGCATTTCTCTTGACCTCAGCATACAAATATATGGTTTAAGGACCAATGGCATCATTGCAGAGTCTGTCACTGACTTTTTTTTCCCAAGGTGCTCTGGTACTGACTACATTTATCTGCAGCCTTGCCCTCAGACATTGCATCCTTTTGGAGAGTCCATGACTGGCACAGGCATCCATTCACATTCATATTTGACAAGCAATTCCTTCCAGTCATGTTCCTCCCGGTATTTTCCATCATTCCTTACATGAGGGTTTGATGTTTCTCAGTAGAACTACAAAATGAGTACATGGGAGTTGATCACATACTATTCCTTTGGATCCAAGACTAAATCCTTTAAATAAGGTACATGTACAATATATGCAGAGTTTTTTTCTGCATGCTGCTCACACTCACATTGAGGTGATCCTCTCATCTAGTGCCTGAAAATCCATCTGTACAGCACCTAATAAGAGGTTTGTGAGCATCTTAATAACCACCTGGGACTTTCAGTGAGAGGCAGTTATAAAGTAAAACAGAGATCACCCACCATTTGAAAAGTCTTGTTCTGGAACCAGTGCCATGTGTACAGATAGGACCACCTGTACCTAGATGGTAGTTTTCTATTTTCACAATCTCTCTATCCTTCTCAACAGTTAGATGGAAATCCACATCTCAAGGTCAAAGTTCAACTGTCTAGGTATAATTTCCCTTAAGCCATCCTTCAGGTGCTTGCTTTACAGGCATCACACCGGATTCATACCCTTCTTTTTAAAGCTGGTGTGTCCACTCAGTGGCTCCATGCAGCTTTTTTCAGGCTTGAGTCCAAATGTGTTACATTAGTCACCTGGTCAGCAGCTAACAGGAGAACTTCACCCCCAAGCTTGGTTTCATGGTTCTGTCAAGTTATCTCTTTTCTGGGTGATGTTGCCATATTGTTTGCAATAAATGTCTTTGGTGGTTCATTTTTGTGATTGTTTCTTGTCTTGTCCTTTATGGTAGACTCATTTACTCTTGACAATTAGATCAGACATTTACATCTCTGTATTTTGGAAACAAAATAATCACAGGAGTGCAGGTAAACTTAAAGTTTGTGTTATTAATAATTGGTTATCCTACATCTATCTATTGTGAAGTCTGTGACAGCTGTGCCCTGGCCCAGCAATCAAAGAGCCTCAGTCCTCACCACTAACACCAGGGAGGGCGTCTCATATAAGAGGAAAAGATAACAAATATACACAGTAAAGTACAATTTCCCTTAAGTGCACACAGATATCAGTCTGGGGCTGGTTGCTCCCTTGCTCCCCAGGTCCCCAATAAGACTCCCCACTGGCACAGCTATAGGGTCCAGATCTCAACCTAGCTGGCAAGCTAACCTCCAGTACCCTCTCTGTCCCACCAGTGCTTAATGTCCCTGCCCAGGTAGCTGACACATCACACACAATTTGAGATTAGTATTTATACATCTTCACAGACACTCCTGGGAAAGGCTGACACAGATTCTCCAGCTGTGCCCCTTTACCCAGACTATACGGTAGTAATTACTGCCACCACCAGCTAATACTTATCAGCTACCCAAAGGCCCTTAAAAGGGTGCCCAATTATTACTGTGCAATATTATTATCCAATTGGTAATGTGACTAGTCAGTCTAAGGCTTATTAGAGTGGCTTTGTACAATAAACTCTATAAATATGTAGTGTACTCTAGAGCTTAACTTAACTCTACACAAACCAGCCACAGGTAAAAGTTTTTTAAAATATTTAAGAATAAATAATAAAAAACACAAGACAATACTACTACAATACAATACTACTCCATAGTTCAGAGATCACACAGAAACTTAAAACAATACAGTAGGAAAGTTCTGATAGAACAGAAAAATACTTGTCTAATCTTTATAGTCCTAGCTATTTCTACAAGAAAACAAGGCAGTTCCGAGAGTTGGATATCAAGATCAAAATGCTTGCAGTCTCTCTCTCTCAGCAATAGTTTAAAATCACTAAAATTCCTGCTGGGCCCTCCCACATTACATCATTTTGACACTTAGGTTTTCCCAGTATACACATTACATCATTTTGACACTTAGTCTGGAGTTTCCAGGCCAACAGGCTACATTATTTAGCAAACTAACACCTGCTCAGGAAACTACAACAATAAAAGACATTTTACATGTACACTCTAGCAATTATTCCTTAAGTTAAAACAATAGAAAGAATGTGATAGCCCAGACCAAATGACTCTGAGCTCTACAGATCAAAGAACCTACAAGACATAATTTTTAATTTCAAAGAACATTTGAAATGCTTGGCTTAGTTTTCCTTACAGCAGATGGCAATGTTGCTACAATCTTGAAGTTCACATTTTACAGTGTTTTCTTTCATTTAAGAAACAAGCCTGTATTCTACATTTATATTTACAATGATAGAATTATGTATCAGATTCTATTTGACTAGGCTAACAGCCTTCACGCCTTCTCTACCAGTCTTCACAAAGCCAAGGAGATTAAAAAGATGAGACCCCCCAACTTAAATGAGATTCCATTGAGAGTGTATTTCAGGCTTGCTGGGAGTTCTTGATATGTAATGTAAATTTTAATGATACAGTCAATAAGACAGGTTTCTCAGTTTTTTCCTGAATAGTAGTGTAAGCATAATTTCTGGCATGTCTGATAGAGGGTAAGAGAGCAGCTACATTGTAGCATCAATAAAATACCTCAGAGCTGGGAGTGAGAACACCTGCTTTCCATATCAATCAATGAACTAAATCACTATAAGGAATTCCACAATATTTATTCTTAAAGAAATTGTTTAATTAGTATAGCTAATGGAGAGAAACAGAGACCTGCCCTGTTTTCAGGAGGAAAGCCTGTACACAGCGGGTACAGCAATCAAGATAGGATTATTATTTCCAGAACATTAATCCTTCCCATCACAAATAGTGGAACTCTAAGCCATCTACTTAAACATAAAATATCTTGCTTTAAGAATAGTACACGTTTTGTTTTCCATTAAGGTTAAATTTGGGCTCAAAACAGGCACCAAAGCTCAGTGGGACTCAACAGATTCTTGTAATGTGAAATGTTATCTATCAGAACATGCAAAGGAAGTACACAGTCTTGTTACTTATGTCCTGAAGTAGAAATGATGGCAGTGTGGTATCACATTTCTCAAAGTGACAGCAGACATTCATAAGGGACATAAAGATGTAAATGGACATTATTTTATTTTTTAATCTCTCTATCTCATCACCTGAGAGCTATTGATTTTCTTCAGGGAGTGCCACCGTAAAAGAAAATCATAATATTTGGGGTTTTGCACCTTATGTGTCTGTTTTTCTTGCTGGCATTTTCATTAGCAGTCCCTTTGTATCAATGGAGATCTGTGCTAGTCTTTGGGTAATGTTTAGCTGAACACTGATTGGCTCATATGACACTCATATGTAGCCAGCATTATTTGGAGCTTTCTTCAGTCCTCACCATTTTTAGTGTTTAACATTCAGCATCCATGCCAGAACAATTTTGTGTAGGTAGTGTTTCACATCTATTAATCATCTTTTTTATCTCCAGGGATCTTCACTCAGACATTTAGAAATACTAATATAAATACTGAATCTGATTTTGTGTCAGATCATAATCAGTTTGTATGCCATAAGTAATCATACATAATAGTATATTTGAATTTTCTTTTATTTACTTTTTTAGAAAATGAATAAGGGAGTATAATTTAAAACTGTAAAGCATGACAAAGTTTTTCTTGCTTCTGTTTATGGCTGCTTCCAAGTTGAACACCACTGAGTCCTGTTTTTATTATTTCCTATTTTTATTTCCCTTTTTCTAAATGTTGAAGTTTGATGGAATTTAAATTAACAGGACCAGAACTGTAGCTGGGGGTGAAAGCGGAGAGGAGCGTAGCTGTTCTGGTCTCAAGCTGTTAGGAGGCTCAATCAGCAGTTGCCAATGGGGTATAAGTGCAGTATCAGCATTCGCATTAAAAGGTTGTGGGTGATATAATGGCTTCTTTAATGAGTGCAGATACTGCATTCATACACCTTGTGTTAGTAACGGTAGCAAATCAACTTGCTACAATTACAGGGTCTAGCAGAAGAGGTTGCAGTTTAGAAGAGTTTCTTTTCTTGGTCTTCAGCCTAAGAAAGACTTGTTTTTTATTTGGTTCTCAACTTTGGATTGAAGGAACATTAGGCTGGAGAACTGCTCATGAAAGCAGGTACGCTAGCTATACTCTGAATAAGACAGTAGGATGAAATGTTGACGATTTAAAATGCCAGTTTTTTGCAGTGATAAATCCCAGATTAGATCGTACCAGCAACTCTCCCTCATATAACTTTCAAGCTTCTATTGCCCTTGAGGAACTAATGTCTGACTTTAATCTCATGGATACTATTGTCTACAGCACTGACTCACGTAAGGACAGCATGTACACTTTCTACTCTAATTGTCACAAATCATGGTCACGTCTAGACTTCTTCTTAATCTCTAAATTTTTCTCCAAATTCAAGAACACACTAAGATGTGAGCCTAGGCTATTATCTGACCATGCAAAAATCTCCCTTATGATTTCTTTCACATATGCTGCATCTCCGCATATGAATTGGTCCTTTAATAATAACTTACTAAAATACAAAGAGATCCTAGAGAGAATAAATACGTCATTGTCTGAATTATATGCTAACTTTGGCAAATCTCAAATAGCGCTTGATATACAATGGGCGGCTTGCAAAGCTGAACTAAGAGGTTATTTGATCAGTAAAGCCACTTTCTTTAATAAGCTTAATAAAGAAAAAGAAACTAGTCTAGTTCTAAAATTAGCTTCTCTGGAGAGAGAACTAAAAATCCATCCCGACCCCAAGTTAGAGAACTTAATCAATACGACACATAAAGAATTATGTGAGTTACACCTACATAATTATTCATTACAAGAACAAAAACAGATTGCAACCTACTCTGAATGGGCACAAATCCCATCTAGAACCCTATCTAGAATACTCAAAAACAATAGCGGCGCCCCGACGATCTCCATTTTGCAATACAGAGGGGAATTATATAAATCAGACTCTGAGATAATTAAACTTTTTCATGACATTTATACAGATATTTATAGCAAGAATAGGCACATTACCTCTAATCCGCAGATGGAAACATTTCTCAACTCCATCTCCTTCCCATCTCTTAATCAGGATCAAATAACCCTCTTATCAGCTCCACTTAATATTCAAGAGATTCAAAGTGCCATCAATAAACTTAAAATAGGGAAATCTCCTGGTCCGGATGGCTTCACTACTAATTTTTTCAAAACTTTTAGTCCAAAAATTGCCCCTATTCTTCTTGAAGTCTTTAACTTCATTATAAAAAATGGAATCACTGACATACACTGGAACAACTCAAAAACAATTCTATTACTTAAAAACAACAAAGAAAAAACTGACCCGCATAACTACAGACCTATTTCGCTTATAAATGTTGATATCAAAATTTTTTCTACTATCTTAGCTAACAGACTCAAACAGATATTGCCACATATAGTATCATCTGATCAAGCTGGGTTTATGTCCAGTAGACATACATGGGATAATACACTAACTTTGGACTCTCTTATTCAGTTTACTAAAAAAGAGAAAAATCCGCTTTATGCCTTGACTTTGGACGCGTCGAAAGCATTCGACAGGGTAAATTGGGACTTTCTGTTTTCCACGTTATCACATTTTAATATACCTATAATTTTTTCAGATATGATCAGAATTCTCTATTCAAACTCATCCACCTATTTATATATAAACAAAAAAAGATCTAATGCAATTCAGATCACCAATGGTACAAGACAAGGCTGTCCACTTTCTCCCTTTCTCTTCAATCTATTTATTGAACCATTCTTCTTATATATTACTCAAAATACATATCACACCATACCTAAAATTCTCAACACACAAGTAGCTATATCGGCCTTCACTGATGACTTAAACATTTACTTCAAATTTCCTAACACAGATCTGCCAAAAATTTTAAATGCAATTACTATCTTTTCTGAGGCCTCTTGCTACCAAGTCAACAATAAAAAGTCACACATCTTCCCAATAAATCCTGAGGCTCATAAACCTTTTTTTTTCCCTGAATCTCCCTTTAATATCTCATACAGTCTTAAATACCTAGGCATTAACTTTGAATACAATCAAGCTTCTTCGCTTCAAAACAATCTGCTTAAATCATGGTCTATCATTTGTCAGGACCTTCAAAGATGGAAGTTATTGAATCTATCATTTCTTTCAAAAGTAGCTATTGTGAAAATGAATATTTTACCCAGACTCCTGTATCAATTTAGTTCGATCAATGTAATTATATCAAACAACCTTTTTTCACAGTTTGATAAAACCTTGGTCAAATTTCTTTGGTTTCCTAAGAACGTTAGGATCTCTTTTTCCAAATTAAGCCTTCCCAAGGAGAAAGGCGGGGTGGGCCTTCCAAATTTTCATCTTTATTATCTAATTATTTACTCTAATAAACTATGGTCCATCGCAAACATGAATAGTAAAGCTCAAACTCACTATCCAGCTTGGTTAAAGATATGGCACGGTCATATTCTCTCTAATAAAATCAATCCTAAGTCTATTCCTTTTCTATCTCCCGCCTCTTTGAAAAGTTCAAGACTATCACCCCTATTGAAATTTCAAATAAAATCTTTTCAGAAACTGATTAAGGACATTAATCTTCAACTTATTCTTCCTTTTCTTCAACCAATTCATCTTAATCCAAATCTAAAGATCAACAACAAGATGATAGATCTTATGAATTCCTTCTCATTAAAGACCTTACAGTGTGGGATATTCTTAAATATAAAACCATGTCTCTTGCTGAGCTACGATTAACTCTTAAAGTTAATAACAAATACACGGTTATTCTCCGTCAACTTAGGGAACTTATTTCTTCACAAACCAATAATATATTCCCTGATACACAACTAATTGATAAATTAAACCTAATCATAAATACAGTTGCTAACGACAACAAAACAATATCCTCGTCATACAAATTATTACACCCATTACTCTACAAAGGTAACTGTCTATTCTCCAAATACTGGGATAAGCAAAACTCTTCTATTACAGAAGATCAAAAATTACTAGCTATAAAAACTACTATAGAACTCTCCCCCTTTAAAAAATTCTTATACACTCAACTGATGTTGAATAACAACTCCTACTATACTCCCGTAAGAATTAACAAATTTAACTCCAATAGCTCTCCTTCCTGTACGTGCTGTCCTGGTGTGAGAGCCGACTTACTACATATTATGTGGCACTGCAAGAATTCCCATAAATTATGGTGTTCTCTCAAAGTGCGTCTCAAAAAAATGGGTTACTATAGCTCCACTCTCTCATGGGAAACGGTGATCCTAAATATACCCCCTCCGGGCCTGCCTAAATTTCATCTTCACATCCTAATAACGCTGTGCTCCCTCATAAAACTTTACATCACCTATAATTGGTTAGATCGGACCAAACTATGCTGGCGGGGATTCAAAGACATGGCCATTAAATATATCTCTGCTCAGAAATTCATCATAAATGGACCTAAGAAGAGAGCCTATTTCAGTAAACTTTGGAAAAGCCTGTTTGAAGTAATCCTGTGCGACTAAACTTTGGCTTTCCTACAAACCTTCCCCTATACTCTCTATCTTTATTTGAGGGGCCACTCCCTCCTACTGCAAATTACAAGTAAGGCTGTTAATATTTAGTCTTATAATTACTGACACTGTTGTTTTTTTTTTTTTTCTTTAGTACCGGTAGCACTGTATATATTGTTCCTTTTGGGTTATTGTTGTTAATTTGTGTACTATGCATACTTCAAGATGTTGTAGTCTTCTTCTTCGTTCATGTTAAATATATTCTTATGTTCCTCTCTCTTTATATCAAGGTTACAAGCATCCATGTATGTAATACTTGTGTATTTTCATTGCTTGTACCTTTATGTGTATGCATGGTTTTGTTTACTCATTTTTTTTTTTAAAAAATAAAAAATTATTTTGAAAAAAAAAATAAAATGCCAGTTTTTTAAAGGGAGCAATACAGCTGTGAAAAATGTACATCCACCTCCTACACCTGCAATATGAAAATGGTACTAATATTCAACTGACTCCTAAAGACATAGGTTCATAGGTTCATAGGTTCATAGGTTCATAGGTAGGTACTAGGCTATTGGCCCTGGGGCCTATATAAGCCTAGCCAAAAAGGTTCCCTGGCTTTCACCACCCAAGAAAATTATTTTCCTGTGCCCCTGTCAAGCAGTGCCACAGAAATGATCCCCGGGGTGAATTTTCCATCCAGTTGTCAAGATTTTTCTTAAAGAGGGCCAATGAGGAGCTTTGCTTGACATGAATGGGTAGATTGTTCCAATAAATGTATTTGATGTCATTTTTTAAAGTACCAAACTGGAGAGTGTGGTAGGAGTGAGGGGCTGATCACAACTCATATTTACAGTGGGAAGGGAAGCAGGTAAGTTTGCTGCTGTCTTGACATCCAACAGAGGCTGGATCACTGCAGAAACATACTGCTGGATACCATTGTGGGAAAATGTGCCAGCAGGAATGCATCTGGGAAGTATGCATACCAAGCAAGGTAAAGTATAGCTGGCTCAAGCATGTGCAGGAATGCTTATGCTTAATACTATTATAAAATTAAGTTACCATTTTCTTAGGCTCTTTCAAAGCAGAAAGAACCAATTTATATATGCCGTGTTCATGTTTCTAAAATTTAAACACATACATCTCAGATGTAAATGTCCAAATGATCATTTCTGTATGATATGAAACAATGGACATGACTAAAATTCTGTAATACTGTCATGTAAGAGTGATAAAATGAAAACTGTCTCTTTTTACTAGTTGAGGGCCTGGATTGACCCTCATATCACATTTCTTTAAAAAATATTTAAATTCTATTGTCTGAAAAAAAATGGTAAAAGTACAGAGTGAGTTTATATTCTTTTCAGACATGATTATTTCACACGTTATACATTCACCTAATAGTCCTATTTGCAAAGTTTGTTTTGTGATTGGCGTATATGGAACTAATGCTGACTGTACAACTGAGGTGTAGCTGTCAATGTTATTAAAGAGAAGACCTTTGCTGAGACTGTACAAGTCATTTTCTGATTCAATCTTCAGTTTTAGCTAGAACCTTGAAAAGGGACTTATTTACATTATGTTGTGAGTTTTAGATTGTAAAATGTAGAAACCTTCAGATAAATAACAGTTAACTGTGTGTTGCAGTACTCTTTACCTAATTTACTGAGCATCTGTCCTGACTCACTCCACTGTCTTTTGATATCTTTTGCAGAGCTCCAGAAATGATACTTGGCTTACCACTTTCTGAAGCATTTGATATGTGGTCACTCGGCTGCGTACTTGCAGAACTTTTTTTAGGTGTGCCCTTGTATCCCGCGGCTTCAGATTATGACCTGGTAAGTTTATACATAGCTGTGAAAAGAAGGGTCATAATAATGCGATGTGTATTTGTTAGTGTCTTAAAACAATCTTTGCATATCTTCTCTTACCCTGTCTAGGACAACGCTGCTACTTTTGTATGACTATGTGTGCATTATTTTGTGTGCTGCTTATTTTTAAACAACTATTTTGCTTTTCTTCAGTACAATATTGAGGTGTTTAGTATGGCTACCTGATAGTTAACATCTAAGTAGAGTGCATTTTTATGGTTTCACTTTTTCTCCTTCATCAAGACCAAGATCCCACTTACAAGGAGCTTTTTGTAAGGTAACCAAGAGAAAATTCCAAAAAACATTGACGATACTGTGCTGCATATGCAAATAAGACAAGCTTGCCCAAGTGTTTTACAAGCCCTCTGTGAAGTGTTCTGGTAGTTCAGAGGGTTTGGAAAATAAAAGTAAATTGTTGGTGGGATAAAGAAAACATGCAAAGACTAAAGACACACACAACTTATTGGATGATGTCTATGCAATAATGCATTTATTTAACTGCAACCAAACTAAACTGTTTTATAAGACCAGTTAAGAGATGTGCACAAGAGTTCAGGTTTAGAAATGCTCAAATCATAACCCACATACCATAGACTCCTCCTTAAGGTCTTAATTTAAGGAGTTTTAAATATTTTAAAGACACCCAAATCACAAGTTACATAAAGCAGAATAGGGTATCTCTGCTGAACAAGTGTATAACTAAGAGCACCAGTTATGTGAATTATAACAGGATAGTCCCAGCTCTGATGGGAACTCATATCCAAGACCCATCTTTTCCATCTGTGGGCACCTAGGAAGTGGCATTAGCATGTAGCCCTTGGAGGAGGGGTTCCCGCCATTTTGGTTGTCTGTGCTTTGTCTTGTGTATCCCTAAAAGGTTTTAGACACCTTGAGATGAGACCTAAAGGATGGCGTTTAGTTTGTGGATTACATGTTGAGTCTTTCCAACAGACCTCTTGCTCACATCTATTAACTAGCATTGTAATGATTCAGTTTGGGTGTGGTTAAATAAATGAATAGCTATATCCATTTCACCCAGTAAGCTTTATCACTGTTTGATTTTGGTAACTACATATATTTCTTATCACCAGCAGTTTTAAAGGACTGGTAATGGTTCATAGGTTCATAGGTAGGTACTAGGCTATTGGCCCTAGGGCCTGTACAAGCCTAGCCAAAAATGTACCCTGGCTTTCGCCACCCAAGAAAATGATTTTCCTGTCCCCCTGTCAAGCAGAACCACAGAAGTGATCCCCGGGGTGAATTTCCTATTACCCATCCAATCATCAAGATTTTTCTTGAAGAGTGCTAATGAGGAGCTCTGTTTGACATAGATAGGTAGTCTGTTCCAGAGTATGGGAAGTCTCTGGGACAGGAATCTATCCCTCCAGCATGTTCTGTTTATTGTGGTGACAAGGTTTAGGTCCCTAGAGCATGTAGCTCAGAGGGATTGGGATTTCTTTAACTGGAGCATGTCCAACAGCTCTGGGTTTGACATAGCTTTATATGTTAGGCAGAGATCGCCTCTGAGTAGGCGATATGCGACGGAGTAAAGCTGGAGTTTTTTGAGACGGTCTGCGTAAGGCATCTGTTTGAGGCCAGTAATCCTCTTTGTGAGGTATTTTTGCGGCCTTTCCAGTTGTTGTAGATGTCTTGTGAGGTACATACCAAAAGGGGCATTGTACTCTATAATGGGTCTAATGAGTGAGGAGTAGAGGGGAACAGTGACCTCTTTTTTTTCTGGATGAGAAACCTTTTGTGATGAGGTGTGCCATGTAGAAGGATTTCCTGACCCCTTTGGCGATGTGATTATCAAAGGAGAGACTACTGTCCACCTGTGTCCTAAGGTCTCTTATCACACTTTCAGTGTTAAGTAGACTACCACCTATGTGGTAGTTCATGGGTACAGAATTTTTACCAAAGGGGATGACAATGCACTTTTTGGCATTGAGCTTGAGACCAAGTCTTTGACACCAGGCATCTGTCTCAGTGAGGCCCTTTTGTAGGATGTCCCCATCATTAGGAGTTTCAATTATGTCTCCTAGTTTGCAGTCATCTGCGAATTTAGTTAGCCAAAGACCTTCTGTGTTATCCTGTACCTCAGAGAAGTAGATACCAAACAGGAGAGAACCCAGGACTGAACCCTGTGGTACTCCACTTGTCACTGGTCTGAAGTCTGATTTGGAGTCTGCTACTTTCACAGTGTGGGTTCTTTCAGTAAGCCAGTTGGCAACCCATCTTGTGTCATAGGGATTTATACCTAGTTTAGTGAGTTTATCTATAATTCCAGAGTGGGGGATGGTGTTGGACGCCTTGGCGAGATCTAGATAGGCTGTGTGAACCACCTTACCCTCATCCATGGCCTTGGTGACTACTTCAAAGAAGTCTATCAGGTTTAGGAAACATGATCTGCCTTTCACAAACCCAAACTTTGTGGGTCCAGGGTTTGGAGATCTCCAATGTCTTTGTTTATGAGTTCCATGATGATACGTTCCATGGCTTTGCAGACGAGGCTCATCAGGCTAATGGGGCGGTAGTTCCCGGGGTCTGTTGTGGGCCCCCCTTTGTGGAGTGGGATAACTGTTGCGGTGCGCCATTCAATGGGCACAAAGCCTGAGGTGAGGCTATGATTGAACATGGTACTTAGGTGGGGTGCCCGTTCATTCTGTAGTTCATGTAGAAGGTAGCCTGGGATGTTGTCTGGTCCCATGGATGCTGTGTTCTTGGCTTTGGAGAGTGAAGTTTTTACCTGTGCAGCTGTGATTACAGGAACTTTGCATTCTTCCGGTATAAAGATGGACCCTTTAGGGGGTGAGAGGGGGGGAGTAAAGTTAGCACTGAACCTATCTGCTAGGATGTTGGCAATATCAGTTGGTTCTGTATATTTAGTGCCATTGTGCTGTAACTCAGAGCAGATCTGAGTGTTGCCATTGAGATTTTTAACATAGCTATAGAATGCTTTGTGGTTGTCTTTAGAATCAGTGGCAATTTTGTTTTCATAACTAGCTTTGGAGGATTTTATGAGGGATCTCAGCTTCTTACTGAGGCTGACTAGGGAGTTCCTCCAATCGTGGGATTTTACTCTTTTTTGCAACAGTTTCTTTCTTCTGTTGTAGAGTTTATTTATGGCAGAAGACCATCAGATTGGCTTCCCTTTTTTGGAGGATAGCATCTTGGTTCTGTTAGGGATGGCATGATCCATGCACTCGTGTAAGTGCTTATAAAGTGCATTTGTGTAGGATTCAGCAGTCGTACCTCTATTGCCCATCTGCATGGGTGTCATGAAGTTTGCCACTTCTGTCTTAAGAAGCGTGAAGTTGGCTTTGGAGAAATTTTTTACGGTTGTTTTCCTAAAGAGGGGTGGGAGCAGGATGTGGATGTCTAGGGTGATTAGCTTGTGGTCGGATCTGACCAACGAGGAGCTGACCTCTGGTGTGGAACACCGGTCACCCATGTTGGTGATGACCAGGTCTAGGATATTGCTGCCTGTGGTGGGGGTGTGGATAAGTTGATCCAAAGTGTTGGAATTGATGATTTCCAGAAAACATTGAGCAAAAGAGTTGGTACAGGAGTAGTTTTCCCAGTTAATGGCAGGGTAGTTGAAATCACCCATTATTAGAGTGTTGGGTTGTACCTTAATATTTTCCAGTGTATCAAGAAAAGAGGAGTGGGAATCCTGGGGCATGGTGGTGGTGTGGGGGGTCTGTAGCAAGCTACAATCTGGATTGCGGTTTTGCCCAGAGTTAGTTGAACTTGGATAATCTCGGATGTATTATGCTGAGCAACTAGCTTGGAGGTGTGGCTATCCTTAATGAATATGGACACACCTCCACCTTTAGTGTTTCAGTCCGGGTTTGGTGGCCGAAAGGTGTGGTATGAATTATAGCCTGGTAATGCAGGGGTGCTCTCTGGAGCTTTGAACCAGGTCTCTGTCACCGCACAGATGTCAATGTTCTCCATTTTAAGGAGTGCCTCAAGTGAGTGCATTTTGAGGTTTAGACTTCTAGCATTGAGTAGCATTACCCTCAGATTTTGTTTGCTTGTACCTGTTACAGTAGTGAATTTGTCATTTGAACCTTGCCTAAAAAAGGCACTATAGGGGTGGCAAGAGCCTTTGCCAGTATCCGGAATCCCAAGGGCGACAGGTACAGGCCATCTCTGGCAAAGCAGCGTGGTCTGTCGATCATGTCATCCCAGGCAGACAGATACTGGATTCCCTTAGAATGACACCAGAAGCTTAGCCAATTGTTAAAGTCAATCATTTTGTCCTTGTACTGTGGTGTCACGGCCAGACAAGACTTTTGATGGAAAACAAGGAAGTGTAGACAAAGTACGGAGAAGTAGACAAATAGGAGACTGGCTAGAGTAAGATAAATAAGGGATTATAAAAAGAATAGTTGTTCAAGAGGGGAAAAGACAGAGAGGACAGATGGGCAGGCAAGGTGGCCCTTACTCTGGGTCATACTCAATCGACTTAGCAACCCGGGATCAGGGAGAAAGGCAAATCATCTGCCCTTCCCTTTTCTGAAAGCAAGGAGATGTTAGAACTGGTATGAGAGAGAGGTGTGCCGATTAGACAAAGTTATCTAAATGTTACTGGTTTACTGACTGTGAGTGCGTTGGAGGTCAGTAAATTGTTTGGTGTTTTTCCAAAGGATTTTATGTTTTTGCCTTCTCCAGTAGCATCAGGGTTTAGTAACTGTAGGTCATTGCAGGATTGCTTCTCTCAGCATCAACCTTGGAATGTATAGATTTCTGGGACTGAAATGTGGTAAAACTTCTGCAAAAACTCTAAGCAGAAGTGTCCAAGCAGTAGATCTTTCCCTACATTTCCATTTAAGCCTGACATTCTGCCATTGATGTTATGGGCAAAAAAAGGCAATAACAAAGTTTGAGAAAACTATTTCAGTGGACAAGGAGAGTCAAACTTTTTTAGTAAATAGTTAAATTGGCTAACATACTACAACATTTTTTAAACTTAATCTGAAACTACATCTTATATGGAGATCTCTTCCTTTGTGTTGTTCTTACACCTTATTTTCTAAATTCTGGACAAGAGTGGTAAAGTGACTTAAAACTATGAGTTGATATATTTGCAACTAGGAGAACATCTGTTTTCAGCTGGTGGCAGAAATAATTCTGAAACTATTTTCCACTGAAATAATGACAATCAGAAAAAAATGGATATGTTTTTACCTTACCTTCAATCAGAAGTGAAATTTGTGTACTATAAGCCTTAAAGTTGCTATTTATAGTGCTGTTCATAATTTTGCATTTTTCATTACTGTTTGAGCATATTCTGTTTTAATTTGCTATGGTTGTTTAGTAAATATGTATATATTTAAAAAAATCAAGTTTGATGTGTTGTATGCACAATACTGGTCACTTTTTTTCTCTTTTGAAGATTAGATACATTTCAGAGACACAGGGTTTGCCACCACAGTCCTTACTAACAGAAGGACATTTGACAAGAAGATATTTTACAGAAGACTCTTTCTTTGAAATTCTGTGGCGGCTAAAGGTAAGCTTTTACTACCCATTGTCCAAAGTAACTAAATGATGAGACCTTATCTACTGAAGTGCAAAAAAGAATCTTACAGTTTTATCTTTACTGTCATAAGTCTGCAGTCTGTCACATACGTCTACTCAAACAAGAACTGCATCATGTTTGTACATTTAACTCATGGCACACTGTCCCATTTGTCAAAGTTTAGTATGTTTCATTTGAGAGAGTGTTAGCGGTGCATCTTCTGGGGAGGGGGGGTCAGGAAAGAAAATGAAGGAGACTGGTATCATAATTGTGGTGTGCTGGGTCAACTAATATTGACATTTTCCATATTAAAAGGGAAATTGTGTGAATTGATGAGCATGACAATAGATAATGGATGCCAGTTTCCTGGCTTCAGGTATCAGCTTCAGGTTTTATATCTTCCCAGTGGTGCCTTACCAGCCAGAACTATTTTAGCAATAATGAATTTTTGCTCAGTGTTGCAATATCAGGATCAAGTAACTCAAAAGATGAAAAATGTAGAGAAAAAGTTTCTTCATTACCAGTGAAACACTACTGGAGCCACTCAAAAGGTGAAGACTGAGATGAGCGAAAAGACTGGCAAAATGCGTGCAGGTTTGGCTCTATGTACCTGAAACACTGATTACCACATTTTATAGCTAAATCATGTATCATTCTCTTACATACACAATCTGCCAAACCTAGTGAGAATCAATAACTGAAAGAGATTTCTGTTTACTTGAGCAATGTAATGGTCTAATGAAACCCTGGTGGATGTAGGAAATGTACCTTTACTTCTTTTGCATTGCTGTTAGGTATTATCTTGGCTGACAAGGAGAAAGGGAGAAATCATTTGATCCTGACTTTTTCCTACATTCTGGTTATACTACAGAAATATCTGTTGCTCAAGTATCTTGTGGGAAATCTTTTGCTTTCATTCAGGTCTTTAACCAGCTATTTTAACTTATTTTTTTTAATTTGTATCACATCTAGCAAATTCAGAAAATCATATTTTGTAGACAATCTATTTTATTTGTACACCTCTTTATCTCTGTCTTTATAATGCAGCATAGTGCAAAACAGGAACAGCCTTTTCTTCTTAGGTTTGTGTTGCTAATCACATTTTTTATAACAAAGGAGCAAATGTCTTCACACATTACATTTTGCAGCTTATGTTGTACTGCTAACTCTTGGTTTGTTACAGCATAGCATACTTATACCTCATCAAAACATAATCCTTGAGTATGACAAAGTAGTAGTTAATCTCGGTGATGCACTTAAGACAAAACATCACTGAATTTCACTGTAATGTGTTGTATTTTACAAGCCAGCAGAGTGAATTTTGGGGATTTTTCCCCTTTTCTCCACTGTAATGCAACCATGGAGTTGGTAAATGGGATTTAGGGGTATCTGAAGGTGAAATCCCCACAAGACAGCTTCCCCCCACAAATTTTTTTTTTATATTTTTCAGTATTTTCGATTCATCAGCTTCGATATTAATGTTTCAGAAACAATCAAACGGGCATGCTATGATTATGTGTAGGTAAACACACAAAATGAGGTTAACCATGTGCACTGATACTGTTTCTCTTCCATTTTGAGCAACAAAGGCAATAGAAAAAAAGTTCTACCATACTGTACATGCTTTTATAACTGTTGCTAACATCAACGACTGAGGACCGCTTATGTAAGGTTCCAGGCAGTCCCAGATATGAAAACTGCAATATCCTCTATCTATAATACATCACAAAGGTAGAGTCAAATTACTCTGATATAAAAAAATCAGGAGTTTAAGCTTAAAAAATGTTGGGGGGGCTTTCCCTTCCTTTCATTCCAAGGCAAGGAAATGAAAGTTTTATAAAGCACAGGCTGGTTTGTAATAACTAAGCCACACGGGAGCCACACTGTAGGAAGAAAAGATTTGGTTAAGCTGTAGGTGGGAGCAGACCTTTCCTTTAACTTTTGTTATATTTTAGCCATATTCCTCAGAGAAGATGTTATCACTCAGCTTCCTTCTTCCTCCCAATGACCTTTGTATGGGTACACAGGAGAAGGAGATTGCTTAGCCAAGCAAAGGTCATTATTTTTGACAACAGAAAGCTACTTTACTGGACAACACCAGACATCTTATGCATAAGTTGTAAACACAGGTTTTCTTGATGGCAGACAGTAATATTACCATTCCATAGTCCGTATTTATTTTCTCAATATATTTTAAGTGAAATTATATCTGAACTAAATAATAAAACATGAATGAACTGTTTTAGGAGTAAAGAGTAAATTGCATTTTTGTAACAAAAGACTGTACAGCTATGGTGCAGAAGAAAATATTTTGATAAGAAAATATTTTCCTTCCTCAGACACCAGAAGAATATAAAGCAGATACGGGAATAAATTCAATAGAAAGAAGAAAGTATATTTTCAGATCCTTGGAGGATATGATACAGGTAAGTGTTTTCTTTTGGCTCTGAACTTCTTTGAATACAAATACCTCTTAACTGTACAGATTTTCGCAGAATGTCCAGATGTTTGCCTCATATTTTTGGCCTGTTTTTCATAAAATTGTGGATTTCTGGCAAATCATTGGCAAGTCATTAACGTTTGAAGTCAGAAAATAATGACAGGCATTTGAGTTTTAGACTTCATACCTTTCAGAAAATTCATGCTAATATAAAACCTGTTATTCTATCAACTTTATAAGTTTGCAAGAGCAATATTTAAAAATTGTCCCTATTTCTGGGCCTTTGCCCCCCATTATTTATGACTTTGTCCAGATTTCTTAGTCTAAGAGATTGAGAGGTATTGATGGACAGAAGAGTAGCTGTACACATTCTTAAGCTGTAAATATTCAAACATTCAAAATCTAGCCTAGCTTAGCTTGTTAAGTCTTTCCAGCTCTCTTTGTAGGACTAAAGTCTGACAACATGTCCGTCTGTGGTTTGTTCTTTTGTTTTGATGTTGCAGTTCAGATTAAGGCTTGAAATTTAAACAGCATCATTATGGTGGTATTAACAATAATATCAGACTGCACCACTTCCACTTTCCTTCCCTCTCTCCTACATGACTATGTCCATCAGCATCTGGACACAGATACTAGGACACTGGTCAAATGCTATATTTCTCAGCTGCTCTGGATGTTAATTTCTTGGTTAGCAGTGCAAGCATACTACTAGGTTTTTAAAGTCATGTGATTTGAGGAATATATTAGTTACATCTGTAATTACAGTGCCCTGCATAGTACAGGTATACAGTGCATGCATCTATCATGGATTTTATCATTTTTTTTAAGTTTTTATCCAAGCTTGCATCAGGCTGCCCTCCCATGATTTCAGAGTGAAGTCACAACAGAGTGCCCAAGAAGCCGTTGTTGAATTGAAAGCTTTACCCTGTGGAATACTGAATGTTCATGTCTGCTTCTAAAGCAGTCCCAGTGAAGAGATATTACAGCTGTCATAAGGGGGGCAGGATTTTTCTTATGTGCCCAGTTTCTTCCCCCTATAATAATCAGCAGGCACATTTCAATTCTAGCCCAGGAATGGGGTACATGCCTCAACAGGCTGAATCTCCCTCATCTCCTGTACTTCAGTCTGGCTGTCAGCTATCCGTTAAATGACGTGAGCTGTGGAGCTCTTATGTGTCACTACTTTCTCTCTAGAATGGACCACTTGACAATCGTCTCTTAATCCCATCCTTTTGTAACCAGTGATGGAAACTTCTAATTGAACCTTTGTGTTAGAGAGCTAGCTATGTTGTTGGCATTTCTCCAAAAGGAGCATAGCACTAACACCGAAAATGGCATGAAGTATAATTCCTACTTTGTGGTGGTAAGTGAAAGCAAGTCTAGCATGTAGCACTATCAGAGATCATCATCTATGTATCCTTCTCAAGGGAGTTAAGGCCAGAAGCAAGAGGCCTCATGAGATACTGCTGAATGAGTCTAATCGATTATCAGTGCTTCCACTGAGTGCAGAATGATTTACAGAAAAGGAGCCTCACAAGTCTGCTGAACCTTGGAGATAACTCCCCAAGTGTGGAGGGGCACCCCTAGACCCTGAACATAAGTATACCTACTCTGAAGTTGCACAACAGTGGAGAAAAAATAAAACTCCACTGTTGGCAAAAGTTGTTTGGCTTCTTTCATTTGATCATACAGTACTCAGTGATAGTGCTGCCAATCGAATGACAGGAGCCTGTCGTCCTTCTGTTCCTCGTGCCACAAAAGGCTGCTTATGACTGATAACTTACTGTAGCAGAAGCATTTGTGGTATCATATACTGTAATTTCAGATGGCTTAAACACTGCATCATCTGATAGGAAGGGATGTTATTTGTCAATTGATGGTTCTACAACAGTTTTCTGGCTTTAACAGAATGGTACTTCCTTTATAGAAAAGGGATAATACTTTGTATCCAGATAATTAATGGCTTATTGACTGACCATGCATACATTGCAATGTTAAGGTTGATCACAGATCTGCTGGCAAAAATAAAAGGGGGGGGGGTCTCTCGTTCCTAGATTAAGATCATTATGTGTTTCTGAAAAGAGTGATCCTATTTTCTGTATCAGACATCATTCCTGTTTAACAGCATATTTAGATTTAGCAAAAGCACTAGTCATGAACCCAATTGTAGAAGTACTTGAAATGCTAAAACAGTTAAAATTAGCTTCTGTAACATTAACTGGATCCCAGACTGGCTACTTAATAGGACTCAGTGAGTCAGACACATTGGGTGTAACCATTGGAGTACTACAGGGCTCATTCTTGGGCCTTTTACTGTTTAGTATCTTCTTTTCAGCAGTAAATCTTGACCACTTGTAGGTAACAAAATATGCAGCTAACTGCAAGGTGGAAAGCAGTTTTATCTCCATTACAGATGAAACAGTGCTGCTTGACGGTCTTCTGACACTACAGTTATGGTACTCTTATGAGTCTTATATTCGCTTTAACTTTGTTAATTGGTAATAATGGTGTAGCTAGGCATAATCACTGTGCTCATCTGAGTACATTTTTTTTCTAATCATCTCTCAGAAACTTTATAGTTCAAACAGTACACAATGTTTAGAACTGTCTGAACTATTGTATACTGTACAATGGTATACAAATATGCTGTCCCGAGAAGAATGCACCTCTAATATAGCCATTTTATGGTTGCAAGTGGCAACAACTGAAAATAAAGTGTCTCATTATGAAGTGCATAGGTGCAGCATTTTGAGATGAGTAAATTTTTTAAATGATAGGTGGTTGGTAGCAGTAACAGCATAAGATCTAACTGCAAAATATATATTTCTGGCTACACCCCTGTTTGGGAACATAACTGTGCACTTTGACTAAAACACTAGCGGCAGTATATTCAACAAGGGGATTGTTATAAGGGAGATGGGAACACTTTTGACATTTTTGACATCAAAATACTCCCATAGGATAACTCATGTAATAGAATAGGCAGAATCAGGGCTATGCAGAGAAATAAGTGAAAAGTATCTGTTTATGGTTACTTTTTCAAATTAGGTGTACATGAGTCTTGTGCATGTCTTTGTAATTGTTTAATGAAACACACTGTAAAACACTGAAAGTTCAAAGATTTCAGCCAAAGAAAATTGTGGAGCAAAAAAACTAAAATTTCACAGATATATTAAGGAAGATACCCTTACACTTTTTGTCTTACAGACCCCCAAGATGCGATCTGCATTTGTTCTTCAAGCCATTGTCAGGCCCAGTTCTTTTTGAAGGACTGTAATAATCATGTTACAGGACTAACATCAGGCTTAACAATTTATTATTAAAGTATATATAAAAAAATTGGAAAAAAAATCAGCTTGCACCACTGATTTTACTTAGGAAGTGGAAAAAAGTGTATGTGTCTGTATATTTAAATAAATCTCTACATGCTTTTAACAATGATAAGCACTGATAAACAATACAGAAATGGGGTTATATCAGTCATGCCTATCAAAAGACAGTGAGCTTGATATTCAAACCATTCGACCTACATTTATCTGGTAAATCTGTAGATGACATTATGGCAGGTTGAGGACTTTCAGAAGATAAAAGTTTGAAAACCATGTTGAAACCTAACAGGTAGACTGGGGGTGTTTATTTATTCAGTTAAATTCTGCTGGTTAGTTTGCAGAAGATACATATGGAAATCAGTTTTAGTGAAGCCCTTACCTCTGAATAGGTAGCTTTAGTGGTCTTTGTTTTGGGAGACTGTGAAGCTGTACTGCATATTAACAAACTGTTTGTCAGCGACCTCAGACACGGAGTTAGTGTGTGTGCATACACACACAGATGAGTGCCATAATTCATCAATATGCTCCTTACTGACTCACACCTCATTGGAAATAATAACAGCAGAACACACCCCTCTGAAACTCCGCTTCAAGTGCTACTCTTCAGGTGCTACCATGGGTCTTGTAAGGGCTAAGTCCTTTATTTCCCATAAGTGTTGTTGAGGAACCATGATTGATGACATGCTGTGAGCCAATAAAGAGCACCATGATGAAATACATCAGAACCTCCCCTGTACACACACACACACACACACACACACACACACACACACACACACACACACACACACACACACACACACACACACACACACACACACACACACACACAACACACACACTCATTCAGACTTGCAAATTACCAGTTCAACTGCAGCATGTCCATGGAATATGGAAGGAAAATGGATCATCTGGAAAAGAATCCATGCGAACAATGGGAGGGCAATTAAACTCCAGAAAGACTGCACCTCATTTGTGAGCCAAACTTCTGAACCAAGCATGGGGAGCAGCAATACTAACAGCTATTTTACTGTACCACTCTATTTTTATCCAACAAAATGTAAACTTTGGGAATTCTTTCATTAAGTGATTAAAAAAATTAAGTTCTGGAAGCTGGGGAAGATGTACAATAGTTAAACTATTTTCTAGCTGCATCTCATATAAAGGATATAAATATGAGAAAAACAGAACTCATTCAGAAGAGTACATAGGCAAATATATATACAGCAACTGAACTGAGCACATCTTAAAATTATATTGGGTTGTAGACATAGTACAATGGAGTTGGATACTATTTCTAAAAAATAGCCCTGCAGATGGACCATTTAATGGCTAAATGGAGTCATTGTAGTGTCAAAAAAACTAAAATTACATGCAATGGATTCATTTACAGATTAATTTAAAACATTAATAATGGTAATCACCACAGGGACCATTGATCATGGTGGCTTATCCAACCACATTACTTTTTACCCACTCAAACTTCACCCTTCTGAGTACACCAGCATGATAAGCCCAGCAATGATTGTATTTATAAAAACAGGAAAGTATCAAAGCAATCTGGTATAGCTAACTATAGTCAGCATACATTTGTTTGGTGGGGATTAGTGCAAGCTGATAGGTATGGGTTAACTCTAAGGCTTTTGAGACTGTTAAACACAAAGAATGGAGGATCTCTTGGGGTCCATGAAGTGCCTAAAGAAATACATGATCATAGGTTCATAGATTAGTACTGGGCTAACTGCCCTTGTGGGTCATTTTAAGCCTAGCTAATTACCCCATGTGAGAATCAAACCCTGGACCTTGTGTTTGTAAGGCAAATACCTTAACCATTATGCCAAAATCCCAAAACACAAACTGCAGATTTGTAAGTTACGTTTGAATCGCTATTCATATAAAATGTACCTTTGTTAAATATAACTTGCAGAGACTGCTTTTTTGGAATGTGGATAATGCCACTTGAAAAGAAACATTGAACTTTTTTTAAATATACAGTTAAGGTTTTTAAAGTTAATAAAAGCCCCTGTGAAACCTCAAATGACAATACACTGAGGAACCAAAACAACCACAATTGTTCATAATTTCATAAGAGCAAAATGTCCAACTGCAAGACTTTTTTTTTTTTGCAGGAGCCAAACTCCTCCCCCATCCCAAATGTGTATCTCTCTCTCTCTTATATATATATATATATATGTGTATGCATGTACATATATATATATATATATATATATATATATATATATATATATATATATGTATATATATATATATATATATATATATGTATATCAGAAAGAAGAACTCTACTAGTCACCACATTGAGGTTAAGAGTAAAATTTATTGTTACAAAATAATAAAATAAAATAATAAAAGATGAGCACTTTCGGGTGTTAAAGCCTTCATCAGATCTAATACAAAGCAAAATTACTTCCTTTTTATAAAAACGTATGGGCAATCAACTTTAACTACGAAAGGCACCAAAAACACAGAATTAGAATAATTTAAAACCTAACTAAGGCACTGATATCACATCAATCAATCCTCAGTTACTGTTCCCGATATTGACCAAGTAATGTTATCATCCGCAAGTGAATACAAGGTACAAATTATGTGAGCCAATCCTTTCTGTAAAATAAAAGCAATTATTATTGGTTGAAATCTCTAATCAAACATGCTCATTGGTAATCTCTTAACAAATCATTGTCTGGTATTCTAATGCCCTATTAAGCAATATATGCCTATTTCACCAATGCTTTATATACAAATATTGAATTGATCATTTAATGCAATCCCCATCCAGTAAAGTTTCTTAATACCCATGATGAACTTGCAAAACTGTCTATTCACCTTCCTATAAAAACTTTATACTCATCCAATCTCTGCACGTCCGAACCACAAAACCCGTAAACCCAGCAACTCATTCATCTCTCTCAATTATATAAACATATATGTATGTATATATATATATATATATTTTTTTTTTTGTGAGTAGTGCTGACTTTGTTTACATAGGGGCACTGTTTGAATAGTACCCTATTCCCTAAAACCTACCTTGCTCTTTACTCCTTACCTAGCTTTCTCTCTTCTTTTACCTATTATCTCTTCCTTCTCACTCCAATTAATACACTCTTATACAATTCAATAATGCTCTTTTTTCTCCTATCTTATCTGCCCTGTCTTTCTAATAGTTGTTCCCCATTTGTTTTGTCCCTTGAATATTAAAATAATCTCTCTCTCTCTTTACAGCTTGTTCTAACTCTCATCTCCCTACCTCGGGTGCTCCCCACTCTACTTCTAATCAACCAGACATACCTCCCTGCTAAGGAAGACGTCCTGGGACTGGCTAAATCTTTGGCATCTGCAGCGCAGTCTTAAAGCCTGTTTTCCCCTCCAAAAACCATCAGCATGTACGTGGCTATACCTTGTTCTTGCATGTTTATATTTAGCTATTGTGTAAAGATGTGCTGTGTACCTGCTGCATTACGATAGCAGCCTACTACAGTCTGTATCCACCCCCCCCCATTTTACCTTTTTCTCACTCACTGGCTTTCTTGCTAGAGCAATTACATTCTCTCTTTTAACATTCCACCACTAGATGGCAGGATACTATAAAAAAAAACCCAGCAGGTCACGAAAAACTAAAAATTTATTACCAACACTTAAGAGCTTCGGCTTAAAACAGCCTTAGTATACAGCCATGCCCCTGTACTTTTTGCCCTATCATATAATATCCCTGCTGTTAGCTTCTTTCTAACTAGTAAAATTTTTCCGCACATTTCTCTATTGCCCCAGTATTCTTAAGAACCTGTATTTTGGCTAGATATCATCCGCGGTAGTGCAGCGGTAGCGTTGTTGCCTCACAGCAAGAGGTTCTCCTGTTCGATTCTTGGCTGGAGTGCAGGGAGTGCCTTCTGGGTGGAGTCTGCATGTCCTCCCCGTGGTTGGGTGGACGTTCGAAAGACATGCGTAAATGGGTGTGCCTTAGTTGAAGGTTGAACGTCGAGCTGGCACCACGGCGTTCGTGAAAATCTACTGCCAATCATTAGCAGACCGGAGTTTTGCTGTGGTGACCCCTAACCAGGAAAAGCCGAAAGACAACAACAACAACAACATTACAACTAGTGTTTTTTTACTTACCACATATTACTTACATCAGTTTGGCTATAACTCCGTGGCTTGAAAAAGTCTGAGTCATTGATTGTTTTATTTCTTAGTGCAACTTCACTCCTTCTTGGCTATCTCATAACTATATTTCCACTTGCTTTCTTAAAAACCTCAACCCTCAATCCTTTTCTGACTTGCTAAAACATGCTAACTGGACCCCTCTAAAATCCCTCACCTTGGATGATGCTGTTATTTACTTCAATACTACTTTCATCAAGCTGTTAAATAGTTTTGCTCCCATTAGAACTAAAAGCGTTAAATACAGTACAGCCCCCTGGATAAAAAAAGAGACCATAACCTTCATGCACCACTGGGGCATAGCATGGAAAAATTACAAGAAACACAAATCTTCTTCCTCCCTGACTGACTATAAGCAACTTCTCAACAAAGTCAAACAACGCATAGCCTTTGACCATAAATCCTGTTGTTCTTTACTTCAAAACAACCACAAAACTAACCCTAAAAAGTTTTGGAACAGTATCTCTAACCTCCTCCATCCTGGTAAAAAAGCAAAGCCTTGCCCTGATCCTAACACCTCTGACCTCTCCTTAGCTACTCAATTTAACTCATTCTTCATTAACTCTATAGCTAAACTTACATTTTTTACAAATAATATACCTAACCCACATTCACCTATCTCCTATAACACACCCTCCTCAAGCAACAAAACTTCTCAACTCCATCCCTTCACTCTCAAACCTGTTCCTGTCTCTCATCATCATCATCATCATCATCAGCCCCCCTTTTCCCATTTTTTCTACATGGGGTCGGGGTATCGTGTTAACTGTCGCCAACTCTCTTGATTCAATGCCACAGTCCTGCCTTCTTCAACAGTCATGCCTGACTGTCGCAGATCTCCTTTCACACAATCCATCCACCTCTTTGCTGGATGTCCTCTCTTCCTCTTAACTTCTTCCTGTCTGTCCCAAATCTTCTTCACCAGATTGTCTTCTGCTTTTCTACACATGTGCCCAAACCAACGTAATCTGTTCTCTTTGATCTTTTCTGCAAGTGGAGCTACTTTGGCTTCTGCCCTTATGTCCTCATTTCTTTGTTTGTCCCACAGTGTGCATCCTACCACATTTCTCAGACACTTAATTTCCATCACCTCTAGCTTCTTCAACTGTTCTGCCTTTACTGCCCAGGTTTCTGTACCATACAGTAGTACTGGTCGCACCACTGTCTTGTACACCTTACTTTTCAGCTTCTTTTGCATTCTTCTGTCATAGACTACACCTTGCGAGTCTAGCTTTAGTCTTGTCTGAGTCTAGCTTTGACCTCTTCATTCAGACTACCCTTCTCCTCAACTACTCCTCCCAGATACTTGAAGCTGTTTACCTGTTCCACTATATTCCCTTCTATATCTATTCTCATCTTCTTCTGATTTCCCCAATTTGCTGCCATTACTACCATCTTAGCTGTGCTTAGTTTCATCCTATGTGCCTTCAGATTTACATTCCATTCTCCTATCCTTTGCTGAAGTTCTAGCTCAGAGTCTGCCTGCACTGCCACATCGTCTGCATACAGCAGCTTTGTTGCTCCGTTCCCTTCAACCTGTTTGCTAATGTAGTCCATCACCAGTATGAACAGCCACCCACTCCCACTGGGAACCCCTCTGTGAGGCTGAGCACTGTTCGTACTTGAGATATTGGGTACTTGTACATAGCCTGCACTAATTCTACCCATGCTTCTGGGACTTCAAACCACTGCAGTACTGTCCAGATCAGCTTTCTTTGAAATTTGTCATATGCTTTCTCCAAGTCTAGGAATGCCCAGTTGGACTCTCTTCATCTCTAGCTTCTTCTCAAGTATCTGTCTCAATGCAAACATCGGATCAATTGTGCTGCATCCTGATCTGAATCCAAACTGCTCATCTCCCATCTTACATTCTGCTACTCTGTTTATCCATTTATCAATCACTCTCTCCAGAACTTTCATGCAATGTGATTGGAGTTTGATGCCTCTGTACTGCCCACAGTTGTAGATGTCCCCTATGTTGTTGTACACTGGCATGAGTATGCTTATATTCCAGTCATGGGATACGCCTTTCTCTCCACACTGCTATGAGTGCCCTCAGGATCCATTTCTCCCCTATCTCACCCAGCATCTTTCTCATAACTGCTGTAACCTCATCTGAGCCTGCTGCTTTCCCTGACTTCATCTTCCTTAGTGCTGTTCTTACTTCTTCTAGTGTGGGCTCTTCTTCTTCTATCATCGTAGGCTGTTTCTGGGGAAGTACAGCTTCTGTGGGGTTTTCTCCATTCAGAAGCTGCTGGAAATACTCCTTCCATCTGCCTTTGATGTCCTCTGGTCTGGTGAGCAGGTTGTTGCTGGAATCCCTTATGAAGGGTGTCCGACTATCTTCTTTATCTTTTTGTCTTTACCTTGCAACCTGATATAGTTTCTATGTGCCCCTTACTGAGTCACTTTCCAGAAGTTGGTAAAGTGCCTCCGATGCTCAATTCTTTGCTATTGCAACTTCTTTCTTAGATTCTTTGTTAGTCAACCAGTAGTCCTTCCTAGCCTGGTCAGTCTTTTCTGCTCCCACTTCTTCCTGCACTCCTTCTTTCTTTTGATGCCTTCCTGGACTTCTGCATTCCACCACCAGCTTTCCTTATGTACCTTATTTCCATACCTGGCTCGGCCACATATCTTTTCTGTACTCCTAACACTTGCTGTTTTTAGGCGCTGCCATTCTTCTTCATCTCCACTTATTTCCACCTCTTCTTGGGGTGCTAGAGCCCTGAGTAATTCCTTGAACTGTTGTACTTTCTCTCCAGTCAACTTCCAGGTCTTCAGCCTGGTCTCTGTTGACCTTAGAGCCTTCTCTGATCACTGCTTGTAGCTGATTGTGTCAACTAGTGGTTTATGCTGTGGGCCGACTGTTTCACTGGGGATAACTTTGCAATCATGGATTCTGCCCCAGTGCCTTTTCCTTACTAGGTGGAAGTCTACCTGAGTTGCATGTTAACTACTCTTGTATGTGATCTTGTGACTGTCTCTCTTTCTGAACCATACATTGGCTACTATCAAGCCATTTGCCAAACAGAAGTCTAGAATGGCTTCTCCTTCTTTACTCCTGTTGCCCCACGCATGTGGACCAGGCAGTCCTCATATCCTGCCCTGTCTATCCCGATATGTGTATTCAAGTCACCCATTATCAACACCAATTCATGTTATCCTGCTTTATCTAGTAGGTCCTGCAACTGCTGTCTGAATGCACTCTTTTCCTCACTATCTCAACCCTGTTGTGGGGCATAGGCTGAGATTATGAATACTGCCCTATCATTACACTGGAGTCTGACTGCCAAAAGTCTGTCATTAATTCTGATGATATCCCTTACTGCCTTCTGAAACCTGTTTCTCACCGCAATTCCTACACCATTTCTAGCCTGCCCTCCACCTGAGTAGTAGACTCTGGATCCCAAGCCAAGTGGCTTTGCTGCTCTTCTATCTCATCTCTTGGATACATAGGATGTGCAACCTCCTCTGTATCATCATGTCATCTATTTCTAAGCTACGTCCTGTCAGTGAACCTACAGTAAGTGTAGCAATTCTCAGTTCATGTTTGGCTGGTTGATTGGTTTTACGTCCAGCTTTTGCTCAACAGAGCTATCTCAGGTAACCCAGGATGGGCAACTAGACACCGGCCAGCTAGTAGCTTATTGACCCAGGGCTGCTGGGCTTTATGGCAGTCACACACTGGCCAATAGGGGCACATATACCCCTCCCGCCATTAGCACGGGTCCCTGGCGTGGGTCAGAGTAGGCTGGGTCCTCAACCCACTTATCACTGGTAACTACTCATGCACATTTTTGGCAACATTAGTCAACATGACTGAATCACCTAGAGCCATATTTTACACCATCACATGGTTAGCCCTGCCGCGGCATGCAGTTTGTGATCCGTGTTCTCCTATCATGAAGATACTGCGCACCACAGTAGATGCGCAAAGCGGTTGGTCTGTACAACTCTTCTCCCTACAGGGTACCATGTAGAGTCTGTGCTGCTGCCCACAGCTCCATTCATTGGTGAGTTTGAGATGGATCCCTCAGCATGTTTTTCAGACATGGGAGAAACCCCACGGAGACACAGGGAGAACATGCAAACAGGCATTGGTCGGAGGTCAGGATCGAACCTTGTATCTTGTGCATGGGAGGCGAAGACCTTAACCACTAAGCCATCTGGTCCCTATAACCTGTTCCTATCTCTACCATAAAAAAATTTCCAACATAATTTGAAATCATGTTCAACTGCCCCTGATGACTTTCCATCTAACATCCTTAAGCTAATTACCAATGACATGCCTTTCCCATCTCCATCCTAATAAACCAGTCAATCCAAGAATCTTATGTACCAATACTCTGGAAGAAAGCCCTTATTATCACCCTTCACAAAGGGGAAACAATACTGATATCTCTAACTTTCATCCAATTGCCATTCTCTCACCTATCGCTAACATTTTAGAAAAATGCATTCATCTACAACTACTGCTCTACCTGCTTGATAACCATCTGCTTACCCCCACACAACACGGTTTCAGGCCTTGACACAGCACCGCAATCGCTCTCCTCTCCTTCCCTGAAACTATCAATTCCGCACGTGACTCTGGCATATTGTATCTACCCTCCTGCCTTCGGTACGATTTCACACAACCTCCTCTTGTTCAAACTCTCTCATCTTAACCTGTCCACCTCCTCTATCAACTGGTTCTCCAATTACCTCTATAAAAGGCAACAGTTGGTCAAATGGAAAAACTGTACTTCCCCTTTCCGTATCACCCTCACAGGAGTACCACAGGGTTCCATATTAGGCCTTCTACTATTTAATAACTTCCACCAGTGTATTCCTAATGTCAAGCTCGTCCAATATGCAGAAGACTCTACGATAATCTGCTCCACTGAATCCCTCCCCAAACTACATAAACTAACCCAAAAAACCTTCCTATCAACCAAGAACTGGATGTTAAACAACTACCTAGCACTAAATGCTTCCAAATCCAAAATCATGATATTCACCCCCTCAAAGTATACTAAAATTGACAAAAACTAGTTCTCCATAACTAGCCAAACAGGACCCCTATAGAAATCATTCCCATACAAAGCTACTAGGTGTCACTATTGACAAACAACTTTTTTTTTTTTTTTTTCTCAAAAAACTTTTTATTGATTTATAAACAATACATTTAGGAGTTGTATAAAGATTTACAATTTGAAAAAACCAGGATAAAAAACAACTCTTGTTGAAGTTAAATAAAGAAACATTAACTAACAAATTCCAATATATACAATATATACAATTGGTAACCATAAAACATTGTATACAATAGTGTGGAAAGAAAAAAAAACTGTGTTAATCTTCAAGACCAGAAAAACAACTCTAGAAGTTATTAATTATTAATAATACTCAAAACCTTCTCCAGTATTTTGTTATTTAACATCATTTTTTTTGGACTCTTAATCAAGTTTTTTTGAGCATCAGTATATAAGAAAGCCATTTTTTGAAAAGTATTCCAGCTTAGTTTAGTACGATCAAGCCAATTTTGTGTAATGTAAAGTTTTATAAGCGAACAAATAAAAACAAGTACATGAGTATCAATTTTGGAAAGACCACCTATCGGTATGTGAAGTGTAGCAAATTCCCAGGACAGCGTAGACTTATGATACCCCATTCTCTGCAATCTTACCTTTAAAGAGGTCCAAAGTTTATGAGAAAAATGACAATACCACAGGATATGTAAGAGGTCAGCTTGGGGAAAGGAACAACATGTACATGATGGGGATCTACTGGGATTAAATTTATTTAATTTATGTGGAGTATGATAGGCATTATTGTTAATCATTAATTGTGTGTAAATCAATTTCTTGAATGGAGTAAATTCTTTGGTATTTCTAATTGCTGAAAGTTTCTGATTCTCAGTTAATTGAGAATTATGATTCCACCAGGTATTTGAAAAAAGACAATTTTGGTCTAGTGTTAAGTTGTTTATCAGTTTATAAGATTTTGTTAACATTTTCACAGATGACGATAGTGTATTAATTATTATTTTTAAATTATTAAGATCGGATTCTGTAGGATTTATGAGATCAAACTTTATCCTAATTATTTCTCTTATTTGACGTAAAACTGTAGTGTATTTCCAACTAACTTTTAGAGTCTTGCGTAAATTTGCAAGTGACAGGTCTTTATATTTCAAGATATCCCAAACTTTTAATTTTTTGATAAGAGGATAGTTTGTTAGGTTAAATGGAGAGTTATCTAACATTATGTTTGGATTTAGATGAATTGGTTGAAATAAGTGAAAAAAATTATCCAGGTTGCAGATTTTTAATAAATACTGAAAAGCCTTAATCTTGTGTTTAAGAAGGGTCGAAATTTTACTTCATATTTAAATAAATAAATGGGATGGCTTCTGGGTTTATATTTTTAGATAGAATATAATGATACCACATCCTAACCCATAATGGGTTCTGAATATCTTTATTATTTGTGTAGTTAGTTATAGTTAATAGCTTATTTGCTGAAACAATGAGATAGTAAAGGTAAAAATTTGGTAAACCCAAACCACCCTTATCTTTAGTAATTGACAGTCTAGAATAGGAGATCCTAACCGATTTAGGAAACCACATAAATTTTGCTAATTCTTTATTTACTTTCTTAAAAAAAGATTTAGGAATTATCTGATCTGATTAATTAAATTGATATAAAAATTTTGGAAGGATATTCATTTTAATTATTGCAGCTTTTGATAAAAGCGACAAATTAAGCTGCTCCCATCTATTCATATCAGACATTATAGATCTCCATATTTTACTCATGTTGTTTTGAAATGAGGAGTGATTGTTATGCTCTATGTTAATTCCCAAATATTTCACACCAAAAGTAATCTGAATTTGTGAATCCGAAAACAAATATAATTTATGAACCTTATGATTTAAGGGAAGAATATGGGTTTTAAAGGATTCATAAGATAATTTGAAGCAAGAGAGAAACTTTCAATAGAATTTGTTATTTTATTTAGATCAGATAATGGAGTTTGGAAATATAATATTAAGTCATCAGCAAATGCTGAAAAAAAAATTTTTGTGTTAAAGATTCTTGGAATATTATGAAAGGTGTTTTGAGTAATATATAACAACAGTGGTTCCAAGTATATATTAAAAAGAAAAGGGGACAAGGGGCAACCTTGTCTTGTACCTCTGGTAATCTTTATAGGGGAAGACATGTAACCATTTATATAAAGACTAGTATACATATTCTTATATAATGTTTTTATTGAATTTATAAATGTTATGGGGAAATCGAAACATGTCATAGTCTGAAAAAGAAAATCCCAACATACTCTATCAAACGCATTTGATGCATCAAGAATCAATGCATACATTGGATTAGAATCATTTTTTGAGAGATGAATAATAGATTCCAGAGTTAGGGTGTTGTCCCATGCATGTTTATGAGACATAAAACCTGTTTGGTCTTGAGAAATAATGGAAGGTAAAACCTGTTTTAATCTGTTGGCCAATATTGATGATAAAATCTTTATGTCTAAATTAATTAAAGAAATGGGTCTGTAATTTATGGGGTTTGTTTTTTCTTTATTATTTTTCAGAATTAGAATAGTTTTTGATCTGTTCCAGTAACAATCCGATATATCCTTAATTTTAATGTAGTTGTATACTTTGAAGAGTAAAGGAACAATTACCGATTTAAAGGATTTAAAAAATTCAGGTGTAAACCCATCTGGACCAGGAGCTTTACCAGATTTCAGTTTATCAATTGAGTCTGAAATTTTTTGAAAAGTAAGAGGAGCAGAAAGTAAATTTTTTTGATTTTCATTTAACTTAGGGAAACTCAAAGAATTTAGAAAACTATTTATATTATTATTAATCAACGAATTGGATGGTTTAGAATATAGCATTGTATAAAGAGAAGTAAAAAGATGTACAATTTCCTTATCTGTATTATATAGTATATTTTTCTGTATTAACGAAAAAATTTTAGGTCTATCGAAATTATTTTTAATTATTCTGGCTAAAATTTTAGATGGAACTTGAGCCCATTCTGAATAAGTAGCTAGTAGTCTTTGATCTACTATAGAGAGGTTATTCTGATGAAGCAAGATTAGTTCTTTTTGATAATCTACTATTTGTTTTTCTAGAACATTATCTTGATTTAATCTAAATTGATTTTCGAGATACTGAATTCTAGACTTTAGATAAACTTCTTTTTTATTGTATTGTTTTTTAAGGTATGCAGATTTACCGATAAACATACCTCTTATTCTCGCCTTGCATGCAGCCCATTGAATGTCGTAAGGAATATCTGTTAAATCCAAATCAAGCTCCATTTCCTGAATTATGTCAGAACACTGTTTACATATGTCTTTATTTAAGAGTAAATTGTTATTTAACGACCAATTGTTTTTGTGAATATTGTTTTTAACATTATGAGTAATGTTTAGATTTAACAGAATTCTTGAGTGGTCTGAAAAAAATCTGGGTTCAGTATAAAAATCCAATATAAATTTTGATAAAAAATTAGAAATCAGAAAAAAATCTAATCTAGACCAGGAACGATAACATTTTGAATAATATGTATAAATTTCTTTCTTATTTGGGATTTTTATAGAATGCAGTGGGTCAATTAAATTATATTCCAACATTAAATCTTCAAGTGCCAGGGATGCTTGGTGATTATGAGAAGTGGGACAGCTAGATCGATCAATTTCTGGATTTATGACTGCATTCCAATCCCCCCCTACTATAATATAATGATCCTTATAAGATGTGAGTATATTATATATTTTTAAAATAAAAGAATGTTGTTGGCTACAGGGACCATATGGATTTAAAAACAAAAGTGGTTTATCGAGATTATGAAAAGCTGCTGTAAAAAAACACCATCTACCTTCATTGTCACAATTTTCAACAATTATAGTCCCTGAGAATTTGTGTTTAATAATTATAGCCACTCCCCTAGAATTAGATGAATCCCCCGAGGCTACTATCTTTTTAATCCATTTTTTATTCTTTTCCTTGACCCACCCATCTCTAGGAATATGTGTTTCTTGAATAAAACAAATACTGGCTTGTGATTTAAATATCAAATGGAATAATAAGGATTTTTGGCTTTGTTTTGAATTCCTCTAACATTCCAGGACTCAACTATTATGTCAGTTGTCATAAGGACAATATAAGCTGGATGATACTTTAATGAAAATATAATGATTTAACCAGAATAAAATAGAACTAATATCCATCAGAAAAACAATACATCTCCTCCGGTCTTGATTAAATAGTGTCACAACAATAGAAATATCCACAAAGAAATAATAGTTAAGAAATTGTACACTTCCTTCTTTCTACCCCTAGTGCCTGCCCACCATTCCCCTATTACAGAAGGAAGAGCAAGGAAAACGAGAATAAAATTAGAGTTTTTGGTTACCAAAAATTTCAATTCAGTACAAGAAACTTTACTTAGAGCCTTTAAAAGGGCTAGAACCAATATAATAAAATTAAACATATTTACAAATCTATCTAAACACAAGACATCCAACATATTCAATCCCTACCCAGTTGCGACCACCTGCTCCTATAGTTCAGAAAAATCTACGATTTAACTGTTTTTCCTCATCAAACGCATGTATATATTTTGATAAATATAAGCAGCTGATTAGCACTTTGTCATGTACATTGTAATGAATGCTAAAACATACGTTTGGAATACAGAGTGCACCTGGAGTAGATAACTAGAATAATTTATGTATATCTAAAAAGCTAACTAAACTATAAAAAAAACCATGTTCAGAATTTTAATACATTAAACTAGAACTAATAATTATTAATCTAAACTATGAAGGAAAACCTAACCCCCAAATAACATCACTTGTCAATTTCTAAGTAGAAATATATTAAAATCAAATATATATATATTACCTTGTTAAGAAGATAATATTCATAACAAAACTTGCATTTACCAGAGGATAACATCTATTGACCCAATGAACCATTATAAATATTAACCTATTACTAAACTAAAATCAATAGCATATGTATGTTCCAGCTTAAGTGTCATTTATGAACAATATCTTAGTAAGTTAATCATTGCTGAGATTACAAGCCTATAAAAATCAAACTAGATTTTCTCTATAAGAAATTCAGTATAAATATACTTAATGTAACACTTAATTTTCACTAAAATGAAAATAATATACTTTCAAAAATAATAATAAAACATAAAATCAAACAACAAAAGTGATCTGACTTGAAAGATCTACCACAAAACATTTGGGTTAATACCTCACAGTATATATAGTCAGGATAACAGGCATAAAAATCAAACAATTGTCAATCATTCAAACTAAATATCTGTTCAATTTAATCAGCCTTTGAGATGAAAAAACTACTACTAGAAGAAAAAATACAACCTCAAGCAAATATTAACTTGAGGGAGGAAGATGATGTAAATGATCTTGAACAGTATGAAGTATATCAATATCAGGGAAGAGATAATATATCTGTAACATTCCATGAACAACTCATAATAAAATCCAGTAAAAAGTGTTTTTCAGAAGACTAAAACTAACATTGAAAACTGTCTTCATATCTGGAGAGAAAAAATGCTAAAAACATGAAGACTCCTTCTGTTCTTACTTAAATGGCTCCAAAAATGTTGGGTAAGTTGTGTAAGTGTACAATAAAACAGTTTCTTTCTTAAGTAATATATAAAATCAGTGCATGGCGAGATTATATATGTCTCATTCTAAAAGCGATATGAGCCTCCTTAAAATGTACTATATATATAGGTGTGTATTTGTGGGACTACATGTACATTTGCAGATAACATCAGAGCCAAACACAATGATGGCTCTACTTCATGAAGAAACTAGATCTGTGTTTACATCAAGTAACTACAGAAAGTACCAAGAGACAAAATAAAGAAAATAAAGGACAAGGACTAAAGAAAAGAAAAAAAAAACTAGAAAGCCAACAATTATAGTGGCAAGTATAGAAAACTACTGAAATAAACACATTAATCAAGAGCTGAGCGGCTAAGGTATTTAAATCAAAGTATAAAGATTAATAGCAACAGCAGAAAGCAAAGAACAACAACTTATGCACTAGTTTACAAAGTCTATAGAAAATGTGTGAAATACATACTAATGTTCATTTCATAATACTAGAAACAGTTTTACACATTATAGCTGTTTGTGATATAATTATTGTCAAGAATGTATACATTGACAGACACAATAAAATAGGATTGCTTCATTAAACATTATGTAAACATTGTGGGCAGCCAAGAATTTTTGGAAACATGCATCTCAAAGAATTACTGAGAATAAACGTGTTGTTCATATGAAATCCTCTGGAAGTAATAAAGTCAGACACTGTAGTTTAAGAAAAGATGAGAAAGTAATAATTGTTGGAATATTTACAGTCTGTACACTTACTAACTTAAATACTCAGAGAAACAAGGTTAAAAAAAACAGGAAATGCAAACAGAAACTAGAGCAATACTGCAGAATGACACCAAGATAGTTACAATAATAGAAACACTATGCCTAAAAATACATAAATACAAATAAGTACTAACTCCATATGTATTACATAGGAAAGCAAGTCTGGGTACACTACTAATTCACAAAAGATCCTATCAACAACTGACGTAATTTTAATTTCAGAGCTCTAGTAATACCCTGACAAAAACTGATCCATCGTTGTTAAATTATTAAACATCCTGAAGATCTACAGTAATTAAAAAAAAAAAAAAAAAAAAAAAAGAGAAATTTTGAGGTTGTACTAAACTCAAACAAAACAATCAAACCTTGTGTATTTATGTAAGCGACGATCTATGTAGCTTCTTACAGAGTTCCAAGGTGTATTTGACCTCCAGCAAACCCAAATATCCTGCAACAGTAAGTTAATCGCGAAAGAATCCTGTACACATCTTCAAGTGTTCAGTAAAGCAACCGGATACATCGCGAAAAGTAGTTTGAACCGTAACTCATTTATTCTACCTTATCAGTTGCTCGTATGTACTCCAGTTGCAAACACCGACGATGACGTCACTCTGAAGCTCTGCAAACTCACGAGAGATAGCGTGGGTAAATCGGAGAGTCTTTTGCTGTAAAAGTGAGCAAACTGCCACTGTTGAGGTCTCGAGAAGTAAAATTCCCTCCAAAATGACTTGTACTTTTTATCAGCAATGTCAGAATGTTTACAAAATGCCCTATAAGCTGTTATCACGGAACACAATGATATCAGCTAACTGACAACCATAAGAGTACTATAACATTAAAACTAACGCTGGTTGTTAAGGATAATACAAGAACTTTAAACATACAGTAAAAAAATAGCTTAATTAACTATTTATGAAAAGACTTTTATCAGACAATTAGGCATTAAAATAACCTTTTTTTTAGAGACAAAATAACTTATTTGAAGAAATATTAACCCATTTCAAGCTTAATAAAGAGTACAGTACTAAGCCACAGATTCAGGAAGCTTGTTGAATATTTTTAAAAATATTTCTTTTGCTTCTTTAGAATCAGTAAGGGTAAATCTTCTATCATTGTAAGTAAAAGACATGGTATTGGGATAACTCATACGAAACCTTATTCCTCTTTTAATAAGGTCTGCGCAATAAGGTGCAAGCTTTTGCCTTTTCAGTTTTATTTGTGGAGGAAGATCCTGTGAAAATGACAGTCTGGTTTTTCCAGATAAATTGTTTTTTGGTTTTAGCTGTTTCTAAAATCTGAAAAGTATCTTGAAAATTCAGCAGCTTAGTATATATAATCCTAGGAGAGTTAGAATCTTGACTGGCACGCAATGCTCTATGTGCTCTCTCTGTAATTACAGTTTTTGAAATACTCCAAAAGTTGAGAATTCCAAAAAAGAAAATAATCCAGAAGCGTAGAAAAACTCTTAGAGAGGTATTTTATATACAAAACTGAGGAAAAATATCACTCCAGAGTTGTAAAAAAATTAGTTATTAAATAACTGTGAGTAGCTCAGTGTATAGGGACTAAACTAGTCGGCAGCCATCTTGGAATCGACAAACAACTTAAATTTGACATTCATCTTCAGACAAATATAAAGATAATCCACAAAAATCTAGGCTTGCTGTACCGCCATAACTGCTACCTTACTCCCTCAACCAAACATGTCCTTTCTGCCGCCTACTTTATCCCCTCCCTCTTGCATGGTGCCCCCCTCCTTACTAACCCCCAGTCTGGTCTAAAGACAAAACTAGCTTCCTGCTATAACAAAATCTCAAAGTTTGCCACTGGTGCCAAATTCTCCACTAACCACTGTAATGGCCTTCACAAATTAAATGAGCTTGAATTTCCCCACCATCTCTCCTTCATCCAACTTTCTTATGCACATAAACTCATCTTTAAACCCTTTCTCTGCCTATCCCTTGACTCCTCCCTCAAATTGCATCAGCCTGATAGACTACTCAGGTCAAACAATCAAAACTTGTTCGAAGTACACAAACCTGCTCGAACTTCAGGCAAATTCCTTTTGTCCTTCTCTATCACGACTTTGGAATTCCCTCCTTCCACATATTCGTACCACCAACAACACTCCACCTTCAAAACCTTGCTCCATTCCCACCTCTCATCCCTTTGAGAATTCTCCTGCTCCCACCCCACCTGACTTTCCTCTACTTCACCATATCCTACCTATCTCTTCTCTAATTCTCATAACTCATATCCCTCTCCTCTACTTCTCCACACCCTACTTATCCCTCTACTCAAATTTTCATAACTCTGATCCCCACTGTCTAGTTTCCTACCTAATCTCCTCATACATCCAAGCTCCTTACTTCTTTCTTATATACCTATATCCTCACTTCTCCTTTTAGTCCTGAACTACTCTCTTTGATTCTTATTTCTTTGGTAAATTGACTTGAGAAATCACTATTGTATATCATGTAAACATATATACATATAGATACTACCTTTGCTTGCCCTGTAAAAGCATTTTATATTATTATATCTTTTGTTAGGATACCTTTTACTCATTTGTATACTACACATTTTATGTACTTTGTAACATTCTGTTGGTTTGTTGTCCAATTACTTTATCACTTGT
>NC_056745.1:456981304-457031304 GCF_019279795.1 Protopterus annectens
TCGAAGTCTGAATATCTTTTGATCCAAGTATATAGCAAGTTAAATGTGTTAGTTCAAGTATTATATTTAATGGTGTCTGATGCGTGTTTAAAAGTCTGCTGTAATATTAAAGCTTTGACTTATTTATAACACTTGATTTTGCTCTTGGTATTGCAGAATTTCTCATGCGCATTATGGTCAGCACTGCAATCCCATCATAAATCAGCCCGTCTTGCTAGAAAGAAATAACAAACTGCCATCTACTGAGCTGCCAAATGCTGGTTTAGATCCTCTAATGAAGCAGCAATCAACCAACATCTTCTTTCACTGGAAAAATAAATTGACCCACTCTTCCTCCAGGTAGGTGGCCACAAACAGTACAATAGCAAGCAATGTAGTTCATGTAAGACAGGTTACTTATAAGCTCCTATCTAAATGTAAAGGGTAATATATATACATGTGTGTGCACACGCATGTGTGTTTGTAAGTATATATATATATATATATATATATATATATATATATATATATATAGATATATATTTATGTGTGTGCATCTTTTGAAAAAAAAACAGTGAAAAGAATTTGACTCAGCAGATGGAAGCAATTGAGAAAGATGATGGTATCCATATTAACAAATGGAAGTAGTCATGTCTGATGACATAATCAGTGACTAAACCTTCATTGTATTGCTTGAATTACTGGGTTAAGATGTTCATGGGGGAAGGGGGACACAATTTAACAGTCAGTGGTTATACCAAGGGATGATACTATGAAATACACCTCCTCCTTTTCATAGGTTCATAGGTGTGTACTAGGCTAATGGCTCTGGAGCCTTTACAAGCCTAGCCCATAGAAGTACCCTGGATTTGTGCCGCCCGACGTTAGTTCCCAGTGCCTCTATCAAGTAGAGCCACTGGAGTGATCCCAGGGTAAACTTTCTATTTCCCATCCACTCATCCAGATTTCTCTTGAAGAGGGCCAGTGAGATGCTCTGCTTGACATGTATGGGAAGTCTATTCCAGAGCATGGGCAGTCTCTGGGTTATGAACCTGTCCCTCCAGCATGTTATGTTGATTGTGGTAATGAGGCTGAGGTCTCTGGAGTGTGTACTGCAGAGGGATTGGGATTTCTTTAGATGTAGCATTTCTAACACAGCTGAGTCAGACTTGGCTTTGTAAGTCAAGCAGAGATCGCCTCTTAGTAGACGATATGAGACAGAAAATAGCTGGAGTTTTTTGAGTCTGTCTGTGTAGGACGTGTTTAAGGCCTAGGATCCTCTTTGTGAGGTACTTTTGTGGCCTTTCCAGCTGTTGCATATGTCTACTGATGTACATGCCAAATGGGGCATTATATTTGATGACTAGCCTAATGAGGGAAGAGTTGAGAGGGATGATGACCTCTTTCTTCTTGGATGCAAAACCCTTGGTAATAAGATGTGCCACATAGAAGGACTTTCTGACCACAGTGGCAATGTGGTGGTTGAAGGAGAGGTTGTTGTCAACCTGTGTCCCCAGATCTCTTATAATGCTTTCTGTGTTCAGCAGGCTCTCATCGATGTGGTAATTAGTGGGAACTGATTTTTTCCCAAAGGGGATGACGACGCATTTTTTGGCATTAAGCTTAAGGTCATGGTTTTGACACCAGTCATTGGTCTCAGTGAGGCCTTTCTGTAGGCTGTCTATATCACTTGAGGAGTAATTAATGGCTCCCAGCTTGCAGTTGTCTGAGAACTTGGTCAGCCAGAGTCCCTCCGTGTTGGCCTGGACTTCTGAGAAGCAGATGGCAAACAGGAGAGGACCCAGGACCGATCCCTGTGGGACTCCACCCGTGACTGGTCAGCAGTCTGACTTGAAGTCCACTACTTTCACACTGTGGGTTCTATCTGTGAGCCAATTTGCAACCCACCTAGTGATACAGGGGTTGATGCCTAGTTTTGGTCAATAATTTCTGAGTGGGGAATGGTGGGGAATGGTATCAAAGACCTTGCCCAGATCGAGGTAGTCTGTATGAACTGCCTTGCCCTCATCCACAGCTCTGGTGACTGACTCAAAGAAGTCAACCAGGTTGAGCAGGCATTATCTAGTTTTACAAAACCAAATTGAAAGTCAAAGCCTGCTGCTTGGCATGATGTGATTTCATCCTCCACAAATATACACACGCGGGCACACACACACACACACACACACACACACACACACACACACACACACACACACACACACACACATGTAATGTGTCAGACTAGGTAGGATCCTCTTTGTAAATGTCTTGATCTTCCACTGCTTGCCCTTTTAAGCATTTCTAGGGCTATGATTTATTAATTGGGATTCTACATTGTGGTTTCAGTATATGTTACTCAGCTATTTTACTGTAAAATATTCAACCAACCCAATAAAAGCTGTTTTGTGTAAAGCTGAAATTAACTGAATTTGTAAGTAAAGTGGAACTGAACAATTTCCTTTCTGGGGATTTCAGTACCAGAAATAGAAAATTAAGACAAGCAGCTTTTTGAAACAGACTCTCTGTGTACCCTTTTTTTCTGGCAAAATAGTTCACTTAAGGATCCACCTTACATTCTCTATAATACCTCCGCAGTATGCCATAGTTTCTGAGTAGGAGTGTCAGTTCATAGGTTCATAGATTAGTACTAGACTAACTGCCCTTTTGGGCCGTATGAACCCTAGACAGTTACCCCATGTGAGAATCAAACCCTGCACCTTGTGTCTTTAAGGTAAACAGCTTAACCATTATGTCATTATGGTGCAAAAAGGCTGTGGGTTTTTTTCCTACAGTGAGTTTGTGAGTTATTAAATATTTTTAACGTTCAACGTGTCCGCATTTTTGGAGTTTGCGTTTTGTTTCTATACTAGAGTTGTCTCCATATGTGAGTTTGTGAGTTATTAAATATTTTTAACGTTCAACATGTCCGTATTTTTGGAGTTTGCGTTTTGTTTCTATACTAGAGTTGTCTCCATTAACATTAACGGTTAACCTTAGTGCTGGACTTGTCTGTTTTTGCTGGTTCATTTCCTACACCAGGCAGATTGAGTGCTGACTCTGTAGTACAGAATAAGTGGGGTGCTGCACTCCTGCACTCCTGTGCATATCATCCATCGGATTAAATGTTAAACCAAGGCGTCTTCTCTTTGAGTTGGTGCTAGCACAGGTGTAGGTTAAAGATCCCATGGCACCTATTGAAAAGAGTAGGGGGAAAGTTCCCTGATGCCCTGGCCAAAGTTCCCCTAGTAGCAGAAATGCCACCTCAGGTGATACTAATCTGGGCTACTCTTATTGCAATTTGGTCCACAGCAAATAAATTTTTCTGGATGACAAGCTAAAGTAAATATATCTATTATACCAATAGTATATTCTGTGAAATCAGAATAATATTTATTTCTGGAAAAGTAGTATTTTTGTCATTATAAATGTTAAAGCAAAAGATGCATGTTTTACTTGTTCATACAGAAGTGTATATATTTGAGATTGCCCTGTCTCTTTATCCCTGGTAATTATAAGTCATGCATTACACTGCAGAAAGCTGATTACCCAATTATGTTGCCCAGAAAACTCTATAAAAATATATAGAAGCAATATATAGAAAATGACATGTATGTTGGATGAAATTAAGGTCAGAATTGCCTTTTAATATTTATAAACGTCAAAATTTGTAAAATGTTTGGTTTAAAATAAGAGTAAACCTATCAGTTCTTTTCAGGGTAACACTTGCAAAAGCTACCAACACCTTCCATGTATAGCAGTGCTGTAAATTCAGGCCAAACCAATATGTAAGTCTGTATAAAACCAATATGTACGTCTGTATAAAACCAATATGTACGTCTGTATAAAACCAATATGTACGTCTTGTATAAAACCAATATGTACGTCTGTATAAAACCAATACGTACGTCTGTATAAAACCAATATGTACGTCTGTATAAAACCAATACATACGTCTGTATAAAACCAATATGTACGTCTGTATAAAACCAATACGTACGTCTGTATAAAACCAATACGTACGTCTGTATAAAACCAATATGTACGTCTGTATAAAACCAATACGTACGTCTGTATAAAACCAATATGTACGTCTGTATAAAACCAATACGTACGTCTGTATAAAACCAATACGTACATCTGTAAAAAACCAATATGTACGTCTGTATAAAACCAATATGTACGTCTGTATAAAACCAATATGTACGTCTGTATAAAACCAATACGTATGTCTGTATAAAACCAATATGTACGTCTGTATAAAGCCAATACGTACGTCTGTATAAAACCAATACGTACGTCTGTATAAAACCAATACGTACGTCTGTATAAAAGTGCTATTTTCATTCTTTTTAACTATTGTGGCACTTAAGAATAACAGTTTTCTCATTACATTGTGAAATATAGCCGTTTTTTTTTTGCTTTTGGACCTCACTTTACAGTTTTACTATGCTTTATTGGTATCTATCCTGGTATCATTCTCTGGAAATTTCCTGAGAGTACATCAAACCATTTTAAAGATGCAACCATTTATATTAAGGGTGAAAAAATAGCCAGAGGAGTAAACAGTTTAGGAACAGTTTTCTCGAAAACTGTTCACAGTAAATGGATTTAAAACACTGGCACTATGAAGTCGGCCAGTCAGACATGGATATTTATGTTCTAGCATGCATTCACAATATAGTTGAAGTTTAGAAGGCATTTCCCAGTGTCAAAATGTAGAGGGAACACATTATGTGAGACATGACACAAACAAGCGGCATTAGGAAAGACTACATGTCTGGACAGGATTATATGAGAGACTATTAAACCACTGTTTAAGATATTTACACATTCAGCAAAACCTTTCTGAAGCTTTAAAAATGTTAGCAGATCTACAGCTGGTTTCATAAAACTGTTTTTTTTAAAGGAAACCACACACACACATACACACACCGCTCGTGCGTGTGTGTGTGTGTGTGTGTGTGTGTGTGTGTGTGTGTGTGTGTGTGTGATATGTGTTCTTAATATTTTGATAATTTGCTGTATTACTAACATCAGAATCATTCTGTTTGCTATTATATTTTAATTTGCTGTACCTCTAAATGGCCACTATGGGTACTGCCATGTTGATATGATATAATTTTTCCACCTATTCATGTCAGGGTTGCCAGATTTCCAAAATCACAGGTCGGGACAGCCACCATTTCAAGCGCCAAAAAAAAAATGTCAGAAACAAATTTAAGAAGGTTGTTTAAGTGTAGCCTCCGTTAAGAAGTGGGTTCAGGCCACCATCAATACCCTTTACAATTACGCAGATGATTGCATTAAGTAGGAAGTAGCCTTGTTCTTGGCAAGTGACAGATTCAGCATGTCTTTAACTTGTGCCCTAATGAGTGTTGATCACGGAGCTTTCTTGACCCTTCCAAAAACATTTGTTGCTTTGGTAGCGGAGGGGGTACTTGGTCTCTCTCTTTTCCTTGACACTCGAATATCTGGAGATAGGGCATCAGTGATAGTGTGTGTCAGCAAACAGCAGATAAATTATGGAACCTGTCAGTTTTAGATCTGGACCTAGCTGTCTTGGCTTCCATAAAATTCTTTCCCTGTCCAAATTGTGCCTTGGATAGTTGTCATTCTCAGCCTATGGTTGATTCTTTCAGCTTGCTTTATAAAGAACTGTTTAGAAACCCCTAACAACCTGTGCAGTTTATTCATAATAAAGCTTATTGGCTCATTTCCTTCTACTTTCTATGGTAGCCCTATAATATGAATATGAATATTATTTCTCCTAACTCTATTTTCAAAATTGTCAATTCTACCCTACATATGTAGGGTATATGTCATTTTATATATACATATATATGTGTGTATGTATGTTTTTAACCTCACTCATATTGTTTCCACAAATTTATTGCTATAGAAGCTGCTCTCTCTCTCTTTTCTACAGGCCTCATCTCCAGTTCTTTTATCTCTGTTACAATATGCAGTACTTCAATTACAGATGGTTTAGATCTTTGATTTCCATTTTCTAGTAATTTCTTTTTTTGGCAACTATTAACATTAAACTCAGTAATGCTTTACTATGTCTGCTCAATTCAGATTGTATGTCCCAGCTCAAAATAATAATTTCTTTAAATACAGTCATTTCTTTCTCCCAAAAGGATTTTGCCAAAGTGTTTGGTAATGACTTTTTAAAACCTTCCAACCCAAATACATTTTCGAAAAATGTGCACCCAGTTATCTTTCTTCCCTGTCATACCTCTAGCATTTGTTATCTAGCTGAGGAAAAATCCTCTGAAGTCTGCTAGGGGTATAAAATACCAATGCAAGCATTTCTGCGCAAAACCCCTAAATATTGTGGACTTTGTTGCATATGTGGGAGCTTACAAATTTCTTTCCAAGTGTTCCTTTGTGAACTGCCTTGCAATTTTATCTTTTCCAAGTATTTTCTACCCTACTAATTGATTCTTACAGTTGTCATGTAATATTTTATATGCCCTACTAATTATCCATTTCTTCAATGACAGCTTCTTTTCTAGACTAAATTAAAAACTCTTTCAGAGCTTTCCTGTCCCTTTCAATGTGCCTATACTCTACCAGCCCCTAGTAGGCTTTTATTGCCTTTACCCTACAACAAGACAAAATGAGGCACAATCCTTAATGATTTGCCAGAAAACCACAAATTTTACGTGGAACAGACAAAATAAATATGAGGAACAGACCAGAAATATGATGCAAAAATCTGGACATTCTGAGAAAATCTAGATAGTTGATAGGTGTGAATGATATATTTGTATGCAATTTGACTGGCCTATAACTGGTTTTCTTTCTGACACTTCACCTCACCCAGAGTAAATATATGATGTACAAAACGGTCAAAATCAGGTAGACATTCCATAATGATGTAAGCAGTCAATTCCTTTAGATTTGAATTAACCCTGGCATACTTCTGGAATGTTTGTGGAGGGTTTAGGATTGGGTAGGTTTTAATACTGTTGAACTTTTTTTTTATTTTTAATGAAGTGACAGTGTGTGCGTTATATTTATTTATTTATTTATTTACTGGGATAGTGTGACTGGATACATATCCATTTTCAGTGGAGGCCCGGGGAGAAAAGCTCCAAATAGACAAACTTACATAGATTACACAAGAAGCTGGATAACATTAGAAAATTTAAAACAAAGTGATTATGTACAATGACTTAGTAGTGTTCCCTAGTAGGGACTCACAATTGTCATGGACAGACACAATTAAAAGCAAGAGATGTCAGATTGGATATAGAGCTTGATGACGTAGTTGCATGTTATGATATTTACAGATTATGCTTTCAGTTTATAACTTAATCAGGGTTGGTACATGGACAAGGCAAGTTCACTTTGAGATACTGTTTGAGGTTTTTTTAAGAGACTTTTGGAGGATTGTAGGGTTATATAGTTTGGCAACGAATTCCAGGTTTTGCCAACAAAGTTGGCAAACAGGGATCCACCAGCATAGTTATTAGCTTTGTGGGTTTGGACCAGTAGTTTGTTGGCTGACCATAGGGATCTCAGGTTGCTATATGGCTTACTAATATTTATAAGTGAGGGGGTATCCTCAGGGTGGTACAGAATTTTGTGCGCTATTAAGAGCTGATTGAATTGAATTAAGCTGGGCAGTTCTAGCCACTCTAGTTGTTTCAGGTTCTGGCAGTGGTGGGTTGTATAGGTGGAGCCAGTGGCGAATCTGGCAATATGGTTATAGCTATGGGACAGCTTACCTAGTTCGCATTTGTTGAGGTTTGAGAGTACAGGCGAGGCATATAAAAGAGTAGAGAGTAGGTGTGACTGGACAATTGCAGTCCTAGCCAGTGGGGTTAAAAATGTCTTGTTTCTATACAGTGATACAAGATTTTTATTGATGGTTGGTATTGTTTTGTTGACCTGTAGGTCAAATTTGAGATTATTGTCTATGATAACCCCTAGACGTTTGGTGTGTTGATCTGGGGAGATAGTGGTACCATTGTTAGATGTGACAGAGAATGAAAGTGTGGCAGATCTACTAGTGGGGTGAAGAGTAGAAGTTTAGTTTTATTGGGGTTCAGCAGTAGGCGTTGGTTGGTGAGCCAGTTCTCAATAGTGTTAAATGTATTTTAGGTTAGGATTTGCAGTTCGGATGGGGAGGTGGCTGAGCAGATCAGAGTGGAACCATCTGCATACTGAATACAGGTAGCTTTAGGGATAGCAGTGTGAAGATTATTGATAAAAATAGAGAAGAGTAGTGGACCTAGTATGGAGCCTTGAGGGACACCAAGTGTGAGAGGTAGCTGGCTGGAGAGTTTGTCCTGCCATAGTACCACCTGTTGTCTACCAGTCAGGTAGGACTGGAACCACTGGATAGCAGGCTTGTTGAGGGAAACAGATTTTAGTGAAAGAATGAGAAGTTCATGGTTGACCATGTCAAAGGCTTTTGATAGGTCAAGAAAGATGGTGGACGATAGCCTATTGTCATTCCTGTTTTGGTTTATGGCATTAGTAAAGGAAAGGAGGGCTGAACTGGTGCTGTGGTATGGCCTGAAACCATGCTGGGAGTTGGATAGTAAGTTATTCTGTGTAAGGTATTGCATTAGTTGCTAATGTACACACTTCTCCATTATTATGGCTAGTGGGGAAAGAATGGCAATGGGTCTATAGTTGGATATGCCTGTAGAGCTACCACCTTTATGGAGTGGGATGACGTGGGATATTTTCCAGAGGGAGGGGATAGTGCTTTCGGATAAGGTTCTGTTGATCAGGATAGATATGGGATATGCAATGGCATCTGCAGCTATTTGTAGGTACTCTGCAGGGAGGATGTCAGCAGTGAGGGTGGTAGGTTTTAGTTTTTTATAAGTGTTTTGATAAAACTAGTGGATATTGGTTGGAAGTTAAATTGGGGGTGATTAGTGGGTAGATTAGGAGTGTGGTTTAAGTTTGTGGGGGTTAGTTGATTTGCTAGGGATTGGATTGTTTCAGTGAAAAAGTTATTATAAGCACCGGCTATGGTCTCTGGGGAACTATGGGTGTGGTTATCTGGGGTGGGGGTGGTAGAATGACCTGGATGAAGTAGTTGATTTAAGCCTGCCCAGAACTTTTGAGGGTTGTTTTGGTGTTTTTGTAGGATACTTTGGTAGAAGCTTTTTTATCTAGTAAAATAGATTTTTTGTATCATTCCTAAGTTGACGATATTTTAGATGGTCAAGTGGGGCTTTAGTTGTTCTCCAGCTGGCCCAGGCTCTGTTTCTAGTTTTGATTTTAGATTTGATATCTTTTGTGAGCCATGGTGCTGTGTTTGATCTAGATTTTATTGTACGTGCTGGAGCATGGGAATCAAGGATACTTAGGAATTTAGTGCTAAAGTGAGCAATAGCCTCTTCTAATGGTAGATTTTTTTAGTTTTGACCAGTCAACTGCTTTTAGTTCATTTAGGAATATAGCAGTGTCAACGTTTTTCCTGTTTCTAAGTGTTTTATAATTGGTCTGGTGAGAGTTTCCTGCCTTATGTTTTATGATCATCATCTTCTTTCGGCTGTTCCCGTTAGGGGTCGCCACAGCAGATCTTCTGTTTCCATTTTTTCCTGTCCTCTGCATCATGCTCTTTCACACCAACCACCTGCATGTCCTCTCTCACCACATCCATAAACCTTATCTTAGGCCTTCCTCTTTTCCTCTTCCCTGGCAGCTCCATCCTTAGCATCCTTTTCCCAGTATACCCAGCATCCCTCCTCAGCACATGTCCAAACCAACGCAATCTCGCCTCTCTTGCTTTGTCTCCAAACTGTCCAACCTGAGATGACCCTCTAATATACTGATTCCTAATCCTGTCCACCCTAGTCACACCCAGTGCAAATCTTACCATCTTTAACTCTGCCACGTCCAGCTCTGACTCCTGCCTTTTCGTCAATGCCACCATCTCCATCCCATATAACATAGCTGGTCTCACTACCCTCTTGTAGACCTTCCCTTTCACTCTTACTGATACCCGTCTGTCACAAATCACTCCTGACACTCTTCTCCACCCATTCCACCCTGTCTGTACTCTGTTCTTCACCTCTCTTCCACACTCACCATTACTCTGAACCGTTGATTCCAAGTACTTAAACTCATCCACCTTTACCAACTCTACTCCCTGCATCCTCACCATTCCTCTACCCTCCCTCACATTTACACACATATATAATGTTTTAGCCCTGCTGACCTTCATTCCTCTCCTCTCTAAAGCATATCTCCACCTCTCCAGGGTCTCCTCAACCTGGTCCCTACTCTCACTAGATATCACAATGTCATCTGCAAACATCGTAGTCCATGGGGCCTCCTGTCTGATCTCATCTGTCAACCTGTCCATCACTACTGCAAATAAGAAAGGGCTCAGAGCTGATCCTTGATGTAATCCCACCTCCACCTTAAACGTATCTGTCACTCCCACCGCAGTCGTCACCAATGTCAAACTACCCTCATACATATCCTGTACCACTCTTACATACTTCTCTGCCACTCCTGACTTCCTCATACAATACCACAACTCCTCTCTAGGCACCCTGTCATATGCTTTCTCTAAGTCCACAAAGACACAATGCAACTCCTTCTGACCTTCTCTGTATTTCTCCAACAATGCTCTCAGAGCAAATATTGCATCTGTAGTGCTCTTTCCTGGCATGAAATCATACTGCTGATCACTAATCATCACCTCCCTTCTTAACCTAGCTTGCGCTACTCTTTCCCATAACTTCAAGCTGTGACTGATCAATTTTATCCCTCTGTAGTTACTGCAGCTCTGCACATCACCCTTATTCTTAAAGATAGGTACCAAAACACTTTTTCTCCACTCCTCAGGCATCCTCTGACTTTCCAAAATTTCATTAAACAATCTGGTTAAAAATTCCACTGTCATTTCACCTAAGCACCTCCATGCTTCCACTGGTATGTCATCTGGGCCAACAGCCTTTCCATTCTTCATTCTCTTCATAGCTGACCTTACTTCCTCCTTGCTAATCAGTTTCACTTCCTGATTCACTATCCCCACATCATCCAACCTTCTTTCTCTCTTATTCTCTTCATTCATCAGCCCTTCAAAGTACTCTTTCCATCTACTCAACACATTCTCCTCACTTGTGAGTACGTTTCCCTCACTATCCTTTATCACCCTTACCTGCTGCACATCTTTCCCAGCTTTGTCCCTCTGTCTAGCCAATTGGTACAGGTCCTTTTCTCCCTCTTTAGTGTCCAATCTCTCATACAACTCTCCATATGCCTTATCCTTAGCCTTCGCCACCTCTCTCTTTGCCATGCGTCTCATCTCCTTATACTCATGTCTACTTTCTTCGTCTCTTTGGCAATCCCACTTCTTCTTCGCCAGCCTCTTCCTCTGTAAACACTCCTGCACTTCCTCATTCCACCACCAGGTCTCCTTGTCCTCCTTCCTCTGTCCAGATGTCACACCAAGCACCTTTCTAGCAGTCTCCCTTACTAGCTCTGCATTAGTTTCCCAGCTATTCGGTAACTCTTCACTGCCTCCCAGTGCCTGTCTTAACTCTTCCCTGAACTCCACCTCACAATCACCCTTTTTTAACTTCCACCATTTAATCCTTGGCACTGCTTTCACACTTCTCCTCCTCTTCTTGATGACCAACGTCATCCTACAGACCACCAATCTATGCTGCTTAACTACACTTTCCCCTGTCAACACTTTACAGTCTCCTTCAGACTGACCCTCCTACATAGGATATAATCCACCTGAGTGCATCTTCCTCCACTCTTGTACATCACCCTATGATCCTCCCTCTTCTTAAAATGTGTATTCACCACAGCCATGTCCATCCTTTTCGCAAAATCCACAATCATCTGACCTTCTGCATTCCTCTCCTTAACACCATACCTACCCATCACTTCCTCATCCCCTCTGTTCACTTCACCAACATGCCCATTGAGGTCTGCTCCAATCACTAGTCTCTCACCCTTGGGTACACTCACCACCACTTCATCCAACTCACTCCAAAATTTTTCTTTGTCATCCATAGCACACCCAACTTGTGGAGCATATGCACTAACAACATTCATCATTACACCATCAGTTTCAAGCTTCATAAACATCACTCTATCAGACACTCTCTTCACCTCCAAAACACTCTTGGCATACTGTTACTTTAGGATAAACCCTACCCCATTTCTCCTACCATCCACACCATGGTAGAACAATTTGAACCCACCTCCTATACACCTGGCCTTCTTCCCTTCCATCTGGTCTCTTGCACGCACAATATATCAACCTTCCTTCTCTCCATCATATCAACTAGTTCTCTCCCTATGTCAGTCATACTGCCAACATTCAAAGTTCCTACCCTCACTACTACACTCCTAACCTTCCTCTACTCTTCCTGCCTTCAGGCATGCCTTCCCCCTCCTCTTCTTCTTCGGCCAACAGTAGCCCAATTTCCACCAGCACTCTGTTGGCTGTCAGTACTGGTGGCGGTCATTGTTAACCCGGGCCTCGACCGATGTGGTATGGAAACATGAAATGTTCTCCGCATAAGTAATTTGGCAGAGGTTTTACACCGGATGCCCTTCCTGATGCAACCCTCCCCATTTATCCGGGCTTGGGACTGGCACAAAGAAATGCACTGGCTTGTGCATCCCCAGTGGCTGGGTAGGTTAGTAAATGGTCGTTAAGGTCATCAGGGAGAGTGCCAGCTGTGTACATTTGGGGTTGATTATTAACTAGGATCCAGTCTAGGATACTTTCCCTGTTGGTCGGTTTGTTTATCCTATTAGGAGAGGTTATGGTCTGTTTAAACCCAGATAAGTTTATAGGGGTGAGGGGGGGGGTTTGGAGGAGCAGGGGTGCCAGTCGGTATTGAAGTCACCAAGAACTATGGTTTCTTGGGGATAGGAAGTGGATAACCAGTATAGGATATCCTCTAAGGTATTTAAGTTGTTGCCTGGTGGAATGTAAGCACAGATGATGTTCAAGCATTCGTTCTGGTTATTCTGTAGTTTGGTTATGAGGAGGTCTGCATTATTGAATTGGGGTGGTTGAATGGTGTCTCTATTAACAGTTAGAGTATTTTTGTAAAGGACTGCTATCCCACCTCCTTTCCTTGTAGTACAGTCTAACCAGTGAATATTATATCCTGGTGGTAATATTTCATTATCAGCAGTACTAGGTTTTAGCCAGGTGTCCATAAGACAGACACATAATGTCTGGGGAGTGGGTTGCTAGGAGGGCGTGTAGGTTGGGAATCTTATTGTTAATACTTCTAATATTTAGGTGAAATGCTAGGAGGGAACTAGTGGGAGTAGACAGGGTTAGCTTGACTGTGGGGGTTGTGGTTGGGGAGTAAAGGTTATTGGGTGTGGGTGGGCCAGGGTTGGGATGGATGTCCCCATGTGTTATAAGGTTATGTGCTGGAAGTACTAGAAAACAGTGCAGTGTTTCATTCATTGTCAGTCGCAGATTCTGCAGAAAGATTTTGAATAGGCTTATTTGTTCTGATATAAATGTAGATCTACTTTATAGTAACTTGCATTTGTAAGAGCTATGTTGCAAGGGTGGGTTGTTTGAAATTCTGTGAATACAATTATTCATGGTGTCACATACTGCTGAGAACTGTTTTAAACACGCGGGTTATCTTTTATGCTTTGTTTACATTTTTGGGGGGGGTTTACTTCTTTCACTGTCAAAATGAGTAGTGTTGATTTTGTAATGTAAGATTATAGCAATATATTCCTGCATTTATGGCATGTAAGTGGGTCACAGGATTTGAATAACTTTGCAAAAGGAAAAGGTAGATGAGTTTCTTGTAATGGGTAGTGACAGGTTAGTATGACCTTTTATTTCAAAGTTGGAGCGTCTGACTGAGCCGTGCAGCTATGTCTTTATAATTTTCGTAGTAGAGTTGGACAGTTATGAAAATTATCAATAAGTTGACCAAATTTATGTTTTCCACTTAAATGAATAGCTTATCTAAATTAGTTTTCTGTAGGCTTTTTTGTTCAATCAAGATTTTCAGAGTGCAATGCTTGACTTGGGATTTGTCTGTTGAATTTGGGACTGTCCCGCTCAAATCGGGACATCTGGCAACCCTGATACATCCTATTCTCACAATGGACTATGTATCCTCATAGCACAACACAGCCTAGATGTAAGAAATAAAGTGATTCTTCTGCATTTAGTTACATTGAAAGTGCAGTGAGTCTTGTTTCCTTGAACTGTCTGTTATGACTGTGTTGGTGATTCCTGTTCATGCAGTTATATTGATTTGTGCTTTGAGCACCTAAAAACCCTTTTTATAGTGCATGTAAACTGTTGATATTCATCATATTGGTCACTGCTGCAGTAACGTTAGCTATATGGGTTATATTTGGCTCAGGATATAACAGACAGACAGCTTCCAAATCTTCACAGCAGCTTCCATGCACCCAAACCATTAGTCAGCTTACACTGAGCTTCCTAAAAATTACAAGTTTGAGCTCCAAGCCCGAGCTTTCCTGCTGTTGACAAGAGTGCTCCTCTGTGGGCTTTAAAAGATCAATGGCTGATTTGTATTGTTTAACAAATAAATGAAAAGCAAACCACCAAGGGATAAATGCTCCGAAGCCAGTCACACAGTAAGTTGTAAAAAAAGTAGATAATAACCCTTAGGAGCAACCCAGCACAAAATAAAGTTTCCAGCATCAGTTGAATACCAGTTAGATAGCAAAAAGTGTTGTAATGTCCAAGAATAAATCGTTCCAGATAAAATAAAGCATCTTTAATACAGGCACATAAAATAGGTAAGCGCTTTCGGCAAAAGGCTTTCTCAAACCATTAGCAAACAGATACTAAAACCTTTAACTGTCCTATATATAGTAAATAATTAATTGAATAATTAATCCCAATGACATCATCAAAAATTTTAAAGTCCGAGGCTAAATGAGATAGGCATATACTAATAGATACAGAAATACAAAAGTATTTCCATCATACGAAATCAAACATTAAAATAACATTCAAATAGAATGCACATACATAGGTATATAAAAAACATAATAAATAAAAATCCACTCCAAACACTGATAATAACTAAAACCAAATATATGAATTTCTATTTAACAACTAATCTCCTGTTTTTCAGAACAGATTTTAATGGAATTTTATCATTCAAACCTGGACTAACGTGTCTTGAATTTGATAATCCATTTGATTTCCATTCTTTCCGTATAATTTCTGATATCTCCCCCTCTAGAACTGGGGTTATTCACCTGAAGAACCATGAACTGAAATGTATGTTTAGTATCTGTCTCAAGAACATGCTTAGATAAGGCATTAGTGCTAGATCGAATACGTATTTGATAAAGGTGTTCTCTAATCCTGTCTCTGAACCTTCTATCAGTTTTACCTACATAGAATGCAGGGCAACAGGTGCACAATGCCAGATTGATTACATGTTCAGTGTTACAGTTAGCTACTACCTCAAACTGAAAACATTGTGAATTAACTGGATGAACAAACTTACTATGTAAATATAGGAACGTTACAATTATTACATGGGAATGTACCTTTTCTATGGGAGTTATTATTTAAGATTTCCAACATATTAGGGTAGCATAGAATTCTATGCAGATTATTCTTATTCTTGAATAAAATTTGTGGATTCTCACCCACAATTTCTTTAATTAATGGATCAACAGTCAAGACCTTCCAATGCTTATAAATAATCTCTCTGACATCATTAAAGTAATTTGTATAAAACGTAGAAAACTTCTGTATGACTTTCACATCATTACTTGTATTCCCAGAACAGAAACATCTAGAATACATGTCTCTACCAGACTCAGAGAAATATGGGGAGGCTCTCTCACTTCTGTATTGTTCAACACTTCAATAGCAGTCAGATATTTCATGTAAATTATATGATCTGGCTAGCAGTCTCCCTTTAAGATCTATTAGTTCATTCTCATACCCTTCTTGGGTTGGATTAAACCTTGAGGCTCTAATAGCTTGTCCTTTAATGATATTGTTAAAGGCAAACTTCGGGTGCATACTCCTTCTGTGTAGCAGTGTGTTCCTATAACAAGACTTCCTATACACACCAGTATTAAGTTTACCATTACTCAGTCTCACTATGTAAATATCCAAAAAGTGTATCTTATGAGTAGATTCATCCATTGAGAATTTTAAATAATCTGTAAGTGAGTTGATCTTATCAAAGAAAGTGTACAACTCACTTCTACTACCTGTCCACAAAAGAAAAAGTTCATCTACAAAATGTTTGTAGAAGATCACAAATTTCTGGTAACTATGTAGCGGGGACAAATATTCCCTTTCCGATATAGCTATAACCAAGTTGGCTACACCATCTTTCTGTACGAACATATCATTATTGAACACAAAAAACATTATTTTCTAGTACTATTTTGAGTAATGAACATAACAACTCTACTTTAGTAGATGTAAATTCAGTATATTGCATAAGATACTTTGGAATGTTCTGTGTGCCTGCTTGGTTAGGAATGACCGTAAACAATGATTTAACATCTAATGTCACTAGGAAATAAGCAAGGGTATCTTCTATTGAACCCATTCTAACATAAAGATCTAACAAAAACTGTTTTGTGTTTTTGAGAATAAATTAATTCTCGTCAACTAGGAGCCTTAAAGATTTTTCAATGTAAACTGAAATGGGTTCAGTAATCCAACCCCTACCAGCCACTATCGGTCTCATCGGGGGTGGGGGGTGGGTTGGGTCCTTATGTATCTTTGGTAAACCTTGGCTAACAGGTAATAAAGGATGCTCGACCCAGAAAAAAGTAAACATCTCTGCACTAATAATTTCTTAATTCTTTAAGTCCTCTAGGGTATCATACACCCACATAACATGATCTTGAACATCTCGCAAGGGAATAGGCATGTAAAACTTCTTCTCATCAAGCATTTCATACATATGTCTGTTGTATTCAACCATATCCATTACTACTACTGGCCTGCCTTTATCAGCTGGCTTAATAATAACGTTTCTGTCATCTAAATCTATAGCATTGCTAGTCTGACTAGACCTGGTGTGATCACTAGTAACAGCAGTATTAATACTATCTACTAAGGTCAATATATTAGATGCATCAGTTAATCTAACAGAGTCACTGCTATGACCTGTTATCCAAGATTTACCAAAGATACATAAGGACCCAACCCACCCCCCGATGAGACCGTTAGTCGCTGGTAGGGGTTGGATTACTGAACCCATTTCAGTTTACATTGAAAAATCTTTAAGGCTCCTAGTTGATGAGAATTCATTTATTCTGAAAGACACAAAACAGTTTTTGTTAGATCTTTATGTTAGAATAGATTCAATAGAAGATACCCTTGCTTATTTCCTAGTGACATTAGATGTTAAATCATTGTTTACGGTCATTCCTAACCAAGCAGGCACACAGAACATTCATAAGTATCTTATGCAATATAGTGAGTTTACATCTACTAAAGTAGAGTTGTTATGTTCATTACTCAAAATAGTACTAGAAAATAATGTTTTTTGTGTTCAATAATGATATGTTCATACAGAAAGATGGCGTAGCTATGGGCAAGTCTTGTGCCAATAGCTACGCCAACTTGGTTATGGCTATATCGGAAAGGGAATATTTATTCCCGCTACATAGTTACCAGAAATTTGTGATCTTCTACAAACGTTTTGTAGATAATCTTTTTCTTTTGTGGACAGGTAGTAGAAGTGAATTGTACACTTTCTTTGATGAGATCAACTCACAGATTATTGAAAATTCACAATGGATGAATCTACTCATAAGATACACTTTTTGGATATTTACATAGCGAGACTGAGTAATGGTAAACTTAATACTGGTGTGTATAGGAAGTCTTGTTATAGGAACACACTGCTACACAGAAGGAGTATGCACCTGAAGTTTGTCTTTAACAATATCATTAAAGGACAAGCTATTAGACCCTCAAGGCTTAATCCAACCCAAGAAGGGTATGAAAATGAACTAATAGATCTTAAAGGGAGACTGCTAGCCAGATCATATAATTTACATGAAATATCAGACTGCTACTGAAGTATTGAACAATACAAAAGTGAGAGAGCCTCCCCATATTTCTCTGAGTCTGGTAGATACATGTATTCTAGATGTTTCTGTTCTGGGAATACAAGTAATGATGTGAAAGTCATACAGAAGTTTTCTACGTTTTATACAAATGACTTTAATGATGTCAGAGAGATTATTTATAAGCATTGGAAGGTCTTGACTATTGATCCATTAATTAAAGAAATTGTGGGTGAGAATCCACAATTTTTATTCAAGAATAAGAAGAATCTGCATAGAATTCTATGCTACCCTAATATGTTGGAAATCTTAAATAATAACTCCCATAGAAAAGGTACATTCCCATGTAAGTAGAACTAAAACTCACCGAATCACAGAATAACCAGAAAAACGTGAGCACTCCAAAGGACACCAACTTTATTCACAAACAGTTCATCACTTTCCTCTCCACTAGAGACCTCCTCAGAACAAAAATCACAACCTTACCCAACCAAGTTAAATACACCCATAAATTATTCAATTAAGCAACAATTAAAATCCTTAAAGCAATATCAAACTTCCAATGTTAACATAGTCCACCACATTGTTTTAAAAATTCTTAAAAACAAGATTTAAACAAAATGTTACATTGTTTTATGTTAAAAATGTGTTTACATACATTAACAAACCAAAAACAAATTTAAAAAATTTTTTTTTTAAAAACCTAAGTTCTCAAATAAACTAACCTGACATTTGGTCAAGTTTAAGAATGCTAGCAATACTAATGGTTTCATTAATGCCTGGAAATCTAGAGGCATCCATAAACAATTGCCATTTTAATTTCATTATATCCAAGTGCACATCCAAAATACCCCCTTTTTCATCCTCATTGAGGTGTTGCAAGACCAAAAATTTGAAACAATGTGTGGTATGTTTGCTTATGTGCCTATATAGTGCACTGGTTACCCTACCATGCTTAATGTCACCTAAATGTTCTCCCATTCTAATTTTCAATTTCCTACTAGTTTTACCTATATAGAAAATGGGACATTTCTGACATTTAGCCATATAAATCACCCTTTTACTATTACAATTGTAGTGGCCCCCAATATGCAAACTATATCCATTAATTTTCACATAATCCCCAGTTTCAAATATGTGTGGACAAAAAGAACAAACACTACATTTGAAATTCCCCACTCTTCTATTTGTCTTGTGTGTAGATCTCACCCCCTCAAGAATGTTCATAATACATTTGTGTCTTCTAAAAACGTACTTGGGGTGTTTTCCAACTTTAGAACCTATACCTGCATCACACTTCAAGATATCCCAGTGGTCATTTAACACCTCAATGATGGAGTTAGCCATCCTATTATATGTTAGCAATAAAGACAAGTTAAAATCCTCCTTTACTTTCCTACAACTATTATTTCTAATGAATCCAAAGCCCAAAATTGGTTTGTATTCCCCATGCCTGCACTTAAAAATAACCTCTTTAGTTAAATTTTCCAAAAGCCAATCAGGATATCCCCTTTGCTTGAACATTTTACAAATAAAATCCAACTCAATCAAAAAATCAGCTTCTGAACTAACCATCCTAGCTGCCCATATCAATTGGCCTTTTACCACTCCTTTTTCTGATAATCAGGGTGGCAACTCCCATAATCTAAATACGAATTCGAAAACTTTTTTTTCCTATGTATTTTAGTTAAAAAAATTTTCCGGTAATAATCAATGGTTAAATTAACAGCTAAGTAAATAATGTGTTCGTTGTTGTATTCAAAGGTGAATTTGAAAAACTCTACAGTTCTATTAATGTATACTAAAAATTAATTAAGACTATCCTCGGTCCCTTTCCAAATCAGGAATAAATCGTCCAGGAATCTGGTGTAGTGTGTGATTTGGTTCTTATACTGGCTATTGAATAAGTACTCCTGTTCCCAGTATGACATTATCAAATTGGCAAAAATGGGGGCACAAGCGGCCCCCATTGCTACTCCTTTAACTTGCTTATAATATATCCCTTCAAACCATAGGTAATTGTTTTTCAACACTAAATCCATTAAAACAATTATTTTGTTGATCTCATCTTGATCAAAATTTTGGTTTTATGAAGCTGTTGTTCCAACCAAATAGTCCCTATATCTTGGGGAAAAACTGAAAACAGGTTTACTACATCAATAGTGACCAGAAAAACCTCATTTGTTAGAACAAAACCATTTAACTTATTAATGAAATGCCAGGAGTCCTTACTACTATAATCAAAGAAAGACAAAGCTTTTTGCATCAAGCCATCCAAGTACTTGGAAATAAAATGAGTTTTACTTCTTTTACCATCCACTATGGGCCGAAATTTCACATCAACCAAGCCTTTATGTATCTTAGGTATGCCAAATATATTTGGCACCCTAGGATACTCATTTTTGAGGTAATGGTACTCATCCACATCGATCTGGCCCTGGAAGACCATGTCATCCAAAGCCAAATCGATCTTTCTGTATGCCACCATAATTTCGTTAAAAGAACTTTCATGGTATGAATCCTCCATTAATATATTACTCATGCTATCCAAATAATCACCTCTCTCCATGACCACCACCCCACTGCCCTTGTCAGGCTTCATAAATCTAATGGTGGGGTCTTTGACTAAATGGAGCATGAGTTGCTTTTCTTCCTCTGTTAAATTCGAGTAATCAGCCTGTGTGTATTGAACCTATACATTTTCCTTATTTCTTTTTCACAACTTTTTTCAAACAATTCCACCATTTTATTTAAAGGTGGATTAAAAGTACTAGGCTTTTTACATTTTCCTTTTAATTGTCCTCCCATATTTGTGTCATGCCCGAACCAAATTTTTTAATTTAATTTTCTTGTGTATTTCTTTAAATCAATAAGGGACTCCACCAGATTTCCTTTTCTACAGGGGACAAATGTGAATCCTTTTGCTAAAAAATCTGCGTGCTCCACTTTAATTTCCATTTTTGAATAGTTATAAATTTTAAAATCCCCTTTGGTATTAATCACTATCTCAGGGCCCACCATCTTGAATTCAAGTTGTTTATCCAAACAGTCCACCAGTATATTTAACATTTCGTCACCCTGATTGTCAGTGCTTTTAGTTAATGCCATATAATAACCACTTATTTCATCACCAGTTGCCAACCCAGGCTCATTAAAAACCTGTTCTATAACATTTAAATTGTTTCCAATGGCAATGTCAGATAAAACCCCCTGGCTAGTGTCAGAATAAACAGATAATTCCATAAGTGTGTTGTCAAACTCCTGACCACCACCCTTATGTTTTTCTTCACCAACATTGTCCAACCTCCCAACCCTCTAGGTCAGGGCCCATTGACATGGGACTGCCATCGCTCCCATTCTTACTGTCTAATTTTTCATTCTCAATGCCTTAGGTACCACAATCAGTTCTGTTAACACAACCAACAAAGGACTCACACTCCATAACCCCCATCTCAAAGATAACATTGGGTAAATCGCTGTGCATTGGGACATTAGCGTTTCCTATTACATTTGTTTCAACATTGTGTATGTCAGGATTTTTGGTCACTTCATAATGAATACATTCCCCCCCATTAAATGGATGAATCAGCACACAATTCAACATATCAAATGTTGTACCCATATTGTTTATGGTGTTAATAGCAGCAATATTCATATAAAAAACAGTACCTTCAAGTTTGGCAAATTTCTCGTTTGTATGACCCACTCCATTTGTGTTAAATCCTTTGTTGATTTCCACAGTTGGAGCCACATGCTCACCATTACCACCACTGCAACTCAAAAAAGCCAAAGGTGGCGGCACCGGAATTTCGCCATATTTTAGTAGTTTTTTGTCCTTGGGCCCTTAGGCCTCGCCCTCTGTATCAACTCTTGTTGCCGACCCCTACCAGAACTTGAAAAATAAGATAAAGAAGCGTTCTTTGCGCTTCCCTTGTCTCTAAGGCAATCCGATCACCTTACTTCTTCTTGGGTAACTGCTGAATACGTACGTTGCAATCTCTCCCGCTGGCGGTTAGATTCTTCACTCATCACTTCCTCTTCATTACCGGCATCCAGACTCTGCCCCTGCTGATCAAACCCTCGGGAAAAGGGATACACATGGTCCTGTTGATATTCTTTTAAATCTCTTTATAATTTGTTCTCCTTTCTTGCATAAATTGTATTACAAATGGAACTGATTTGAACATGAATGTTTTGATATAAAGGAACATTTTTTCCATTGTTGAACTCATTATCAGCCTTAGTAGATGGTCTAAACCCTCTAGTTCTTTTACAATATTGTCCATTTTAATTCTATTGTATTTAATCATTAGGGCCATAAGATCAAGTCCCGCCCTATCAAACAAGGAATGCACATCATTTAAAAAGTCCTTATTGGCCTTTACCCCATTAGGATATCTCCACATTCTTAAACCACGGGGCACCTGTTTTAGTTCAATGTTCTTATTTAAGTATGCATTCTCAAGCTGCAGTTTCTTAAACACCAGCAAATCTTTTTCAAAATGTTTCAGCTTTTCACCTAAACTGGACTGTTGTTCAGTGGCAGCATATTCTCCATCACCACCAAAAGAAAATTGGTTTTCTTTCCATTGGAAAACCCACTAGAAAAATTAGTAAAGCTTTGTACTCCCTTAGGAATGTTTTGCATAAATTCATTGTTTTTGATATGTCCACTCGCCTGACTCCCCTCTATTTCAGGGGGCCCCTCTGACTGCAAATCAATGAAGCTTGGGGTTGGTTGGGTTAAAGGGATGCCCAAGCTCCCAAAAGAAACACCACCAGCTGGTCTCTCCATCAGACCTTTGATTTGAGTTGTATGTTCTCCCAACTGTTCATTAATTTGTTGAAGTAATTTAAAAATGTCCTGGTTCCCATGTAATAATTGTAACTTCTGTTCCTATATTTACAAACATAATATGTTTGTTCATCCAGTTACTTCACAATGTTTTCAGTTTGAGGTAGTAGCTAACTGTAACACTGAAGATTGCCCTGTATTCTATGTAGGTAAAACTGATAGAAGGTTAGAGAACACCTTTATCAAATAATTATTCGATCTAGCACTAATGCCTTATCTAAGCATGTTCTTGAGACAGATACTAAACATACATTTCAGTTCATGGTTCTTCAGGTGAATAACCCCAGTTCTAGAGGGGGTGATATCAGAAATTATACGGAAAGAATGGAAATCAAATGGATTATCAAATTCAAGGCACGTTAGTCCAGGTTTGAATGATAAAATTCCATTAAAACCTGTTCTGAAAAACAGGAGATTAGTTGTTAAATAGAATTTCATATATTTGGTTTTAGTTATTATCAGTGTTTGGAGTGTATTTTTATTTATTATGTTTTTTATATAACTATGTATGTACATTCTATTTGAATGTTATTTTAATGTTTGATTTCATATGATGGAAATACTTTTGTATTTCTGTAAGTATTAGTATATGCCTATCTCATTTAGCCTAGGACTTTAAAATTTTTGATGATCTCATTGGGATTAATTATTCAATTAATTATTTACTATATATAAGACAGTTAAAGGTTTTAGTATCTGTTTGCCAATGGTTTGAGAAAGCCTTTTGGTGAAAGCGCTTACCTATTTTATGTGCCTGTATTAAAGATACTTTATTTTATCTGGAACTATTTATTCTTGGACATTACAACACTTTTTGCTATCTAACTGGTATTCAACTGATGCTGGAAACTTTATTTTGTGCTGGGTTGCTCCTAAGCGTTATTATCTACGATTTGTATTGTTTCTTTACTTGGCAGACCAGTTCCCTTTTCAGAAAAAACTTCCACATGAAAAAGTTATTGCTTAAATGTAGGAAAGTTATATTTTTAATCAGGAGTTTGTGTTTTAACAGACTTTCACAAGACTTAATTGTACTTTTAAATGCAACACACTTTTTCCTGTCAATTTAAAAGTTGATTAAAGTAGTTGAAAAATATTTTTTCTGTGGAGAAATTGTGTTTATTTTATTTTTGGGGGCAGGCAAAGCAAGCTAATTTTTGTTTACTGTGTGACTTTTAACAACTTAACATTTTTACCAGCTTTTGCTGTTTGTTTTCCCTGGGAAAGAGGCACCATTTTCATCTTGACCATGGAAAAACTACTGGCCCATGGTTGGTTTTTCTTCAAGCCACAAAAAGAGAAAGTTAAGCAAACAGACTTTGTCAAAAGAGCAGGCTAGCAATTTGCCACAGCCACAAATGGGTGACTCTGTTGTGGCTAAAGCTGGTTCCTCAAACCACTCATCTTTTGACCCAGATCTCCATGGTATAGCACCTACAGCCACAATGGTCCGGGGTAACCACGTCCTCTGGGCTGTTGGGGTACACTCAGTGGACAAGGCAAAAAACACTCTTGTTGGGCCTGGGAGAGGGAACAGGGAAGTCTACCCTGTTTAGTCAGAATGTTGTGCCCATCTCTGGGGAAACTGCACTGTTGGCCCTATTTTTCCTGTAAAAAAGAAATATAAAACTAAACATGTATCTACTCCTCCTCAAAGTTCTCTTGACAGGAGTAATTTACTAGATTTGGCCTAGAGTTTAATTCAAATTATTGATCCTTCTTATAAGGTGGCTTTTAGTAAGATAAAGAGGGATGCCTCTTTTCCTGGAGAAATTCAAGATCCTGAATCTGGACAGGAAGATGAAGAGACAGATGTGGGATTCTGTCCTCAAATATCTAATTCAGACTCAGAGGAGAGCACAGCATCTGTTTCTTCCTGTGTGGGGGTTCACTTTCTCTGAGACTACTTTCAGAATGTGCCAGTGTTTTCAGTGGGAGAACGCTGCGGTTTTTCAGTTTCAGAAAATACTATAAACTTTTAGAAATGGAATTTCCAGAACATTCACTCATCCCCCCAGTGCTGTCAGGTTTGCGGGATGTGTAAGTCAATGCCTTCAATTTTCCTGAGAGTTAGCCTGCTGCCCCTAAAAAAGCAGAAAAGCAGACAGATTGTAAGTTCCTCAGTCTTTTAAGTTTTTATATACTCTTCCCAAACCTGACCCAATGGCTAACTATAGCATCAGTTAATCCTACTGCTGCTAAACATTAAGTTAATTCCAATCCTACATTTTCTGACAAGGACGGGAAAATAATTGATAAGTATGGGGAAAAAGTATACGCTTCTGCAACTTTGATTTTCAGAATTTTGAATTGCCAGGCTCACATTCTAAAGTTTATTCTGACTAATTGTGAAAGTATGATTTATGTTTTGTCTGCAGTTTCTTCTTTTGGGGAAAAAAAATCTGCTTTAAATGGTTGAATTTCACCCATTTTGCAGGCCACAACTCGTTGTTTAAAGTGTGTGTATGTGTGTGTGTGTGTGTGTGTGTGTGTGTGTGTGTGTGTGTGTGTGTGTGTGTGTGTGTGTGTGTGTGTGTGTGTGTGTGTGTGTGTATGATTCTTTTAATACTTCTGCCAGGGCTATGGCCACTGGTACTGTTTTGAGGAGGTTTGCGTGGCTACATTTTCAGAACCTCTCAGGTGATGTGAAAATGCGATTTTAAATTCTTCTCTGGAGAGAGATTTAGTTTTTGATCCATCTGCTGCCGGGGTTATCAAAAACTGTGATGACAGGGATAAACTGAAACAGGGACTCTGATAATATTTTTTCATCCCTCCTTTTCCAAATTTTCTAAGTGATTTTCTAACTCTTCATCCAGTTTTGGCAAGAAACAAAATAAACAGTCTCAGCAATATGCTGTTAAACAGACATTTAAGATGTAATGGCAATGGGGTTCCAAGAAGAATACCGAAATCCTCCAAAGCCAAGGACAGTCCAACAAGTCAGAATGACTATTTAAGCGGCCTTGTTCCTCCCTCCCACACTGGCAGTCATTTTTCCCTTCAAGAAAATCTGAATGTTCCCTCTTTGGAAACAGATATTTTCAGACAAAAGGGTTCCGAAGTTTATTCATTGTGGTTACAGATGGCAGTAAGAGGAAATTCATCATCCACCAGATCAGATTCCTCTATTTCCCCCTATCCTTCAACACGTTGTCTCAGGGAATGGTAGAGCCAGTTCTTGCTTCCCATTTTGGGAATTAATTTTATTTAAGGATGTTTTGGTGCCAAAGAAAGAAAGAAAAAGAAAATGTTTGGAGATGAGTTCTGTATCTTTCTTTTTTAAACCAATTTGTGATAGTGCCAATATTCAAAATGCTGTCACTTCACAGTCTATTATCACTTCTTCCTCATTTAAGTTTCCTTGTAACACTAGATTTAAGAGGTACTTATCATCACATTCCTATTCATCCAGACTTCATGTGTTTCTTAAGGTCTGTGTGTTTGGATCACATCATCACTTCTGTACCTTACTCTTTTGACTGTCCACTGCACCAAGGGTGTTCACAAAGTGCGTAGCTCCAGTTATAGCTCACTGGAGACTACAAGGTATTCACATTGTTACATATTTAGATGACTTGCTTATCTTGGCAGAGTTTAATTTCAAAGTGTCAGGAATCTCTCACTTGGGTGAGAGATCCCTTACACAGGCTGGGATTCCAAGAGAATATTTAATAGTCCTTTTTGACTCCATTACACAGGATTGTGTTTCTGAGGTATCTGCTAGGCACCTCACTTCAAAGAGCCTTTCTTCCACAAGAAAAAAACAGATCTATACTTACATCTGTTTCTAGGGGTTTCTACTCAGACTTTGGCCACTGTGAGGGAATATCTCAGGATTTTGGGTCTCATAATACCCTTGGCAAGACTCCATGTGAGAAAGACACAATGGTATCTGCAGTCTCTTTGGTCCCAGCAGCAACACTCATTAACTTTTCAAATCTCAGTTTTGGGGTTTGTGGAAAGAGAGATATATTGGTGGAGACAGCAAATATCCTTAAATACGGGTCTTTCCTTCTCCCCTCCTGCTCCAAAGCAGTCAGTCACCACAGACTCCTCACTAAGACTTTGCTTGGGGAGCAGTTTCAGGAGGAATAAAAATGCAAGGTATTGTAACACTATGGACAGATGCAAGCACATACATAAAAAGGAGATGCTTTCTGTGTGCAAGGCATTCAACTCTCTGAATTATCTTTTGTCCCTTGGGTTTCTTCAGATTGTTACAGACAATACCACAGGCATGTGTTACATGACTGAACAAGGGGGAAGCAGGTCTTATCCCCTTTGCAGACTAGCCATGTTAGCTTGGGATATAGCTTCCAAGCACAGTCTCAATCCACAGGCATCCTACATCAAGTCAGAGCAAAACTGTGTGGCAGACAAGTTCAGCAGAACAAAGGCAGACCCTCACAGATGGAAACTATAACAGGGGATATTCCAAGATTTGATCCATCTGTGGAAGGTTCCTCCAGTATCCCTCTTTTTCTCCTCTGTGAACAATCAACTCGCAAAATTCTGCTCCAGGACTCCACTTTTCTTGGACAGCTATGTTCCTGTATGGTTTTCCACCCTTTTTAGTGGGCATTCTAAAGATTCAGAAAGAATCCCCCAAGATCATTGTGTTAACTTAATTATGGCCCAGGCAACAGTGGCCAAGAGTAATTACCATGAGCTTTGTCACAGAGTGGATCTATTCACACAAAAACAGGGGTATTTGGTGCATTTTGACTCCAATCAAGTTCAATTGATTGTCTGGATGATAACAGTCTAATTCCCTTTAGGCACCTCTGTACTGAGGATGAGCAGCCGGTACTAATATAGGCAAGAAGGCCTGCTACTAAAAATAATATATTAGCAAATGGAAAAGGATTTCTAGCTGATGCAAACAACATAACCAGCACCCATTCAGGAATAGTGTTTCTCTGGTTTTAAAACATCTGTGTGAGTTACTATCCTTTGGCATTTCTTACTCCTCAATCAAGGTTCATGTATCACCCCTTTTTAGCATGTCTGCTGATGGATCCTACTCTTTCAATCCATTCTCATGTGAAAATGTTCTTGAAAAGGGTTTTGCATAAGTGACCTTTAAGAAAACTGGTGGCTCCTCCTTGGGATCTTAATTTTGTGTTAGAGAAGCAAACACTTGCTCTAGTTGAATCAGCTCATTTGCCAGAATTGAGGCTCATAACATGGAAAACTGTTTTACTGATTGCTCTGATATCTGCAAGAAGAGTATATGAGTTGAAAGCTCTTATGGTGAGTCAACCATATCTCAGTTTCCTCAGAGACAAGGTTTCTTTCAGAATTCATTCTTCTTTTATGCCTAAAGTTGTACTTCAGTTTCTTTAAGCCAAACTATCTCCCTTTTCTTTTCTGAACCTAAAAATGAAGGAAAAAGGATACTCCACACCTTGGATGTCTACAGTCAACTCAGGTACTGTCTTGACAGAACAAAATTGTTCAGATTTGCTGATCAGTTTTTCATTTCTTATGAAGGTAAGAAGAGACAAACTTTATCAAAACATACTATTTCCAAATGGTTATCTCAGACTATTATTGTTTGTTATTCTCACCACAACAAAACTATTCCAGGCAAGGTTAAGGCTCATTCTACCAGAGCTTTGGTTTCAATTAATATGTGACGCCTGTGCACTGGCCCAGCAATCAAGGAGCCTCAATCCTCACCACTAACACCAGTGAGGGGCATCCACTTTGGGAAGGATAACAAATACACACACAGTAAAGTACAATTTCCCTTAAGAGGACAAAGAGATCACAGTCAGTCTAAGGCTGGTTTTTCCCTTTCTCTCCAGATCCCCAATAAGACTCCCCACTGGCACAGCTATAGGGTACAGATCTCAGCCTAGTGGTCAAGCTAAAATCTCCAGCATACTCTCTGTCCAACTAGTGCTTCATGTCCCTTCCCAAGTAGCTGACACACACACACACACACACACACACACACACACACACACACACACACACACACACACACACACACACACACACACACACACTCACACACACACACACACACACACACACACACACACACACACACACACACACACACACACACACACACTCTTTAAGATATGAGTTAAATAAACACACAGACACTCCTGGGGAAGGCTGGCACAGGCTCTCCAGCTATGCCCCTTCCTGCCAGGCTATAAGGTAGTAATCATCGTCACCAACCACTAATATCAACTACTAATAAGGCCCTTACCAAGGGGTGTCCAATTATTACTGTGCAATATTATTATCTAAATGGTAAGTGTGACTGAGCAGCAAGGCTTATTTAGAGTGGCTTTGTACAGTGTCACTATACACATGCAATGTACTCTAGAGCTTAAATTATCTCTACATAAAACAGCCACAGTTGAAAGGTTCAAAAATATTTAATAATAAATAATAAGAACACAAGACAATACTTCTTACTACACAGTGCTAGTCAAGACTTCAGAGATCACAGGAAAATGGTTAAAATAATACAGTAGAATAGTTTTGACATCAATACAGAAAAAAATAGTCTAATCTTCCTATTTCCTAGCTATATATAAGAGAAAACACAGTTCTAAAATAAACTTACATATAGAGCAAGACAGTGCTGGTGATGTTGGATGTTCTAAAGAAAAATGAAGTATCTAGAAGTATCTTGAACATAAATGATGAACTACACTCTACTCTCTCCGCTTACAACCCAGACATTACACTCATTACAGAGACCTGGCTCAAACCTCACATTAAGGACAATGAGATACTTCCCCCAGGTTATAATATAATCAGGGCTGATAGAACTATCAAAAAAGGTGGAGGCATCGTCATACTATATAAGACTGTCCTCAAGATAGACCTTATACATAAAGAAATCCCAACATTTAACAATGCAGAAACTCTATTCACCAAAATTCAAATCAATCAACAGAAGCAACTAAACCTAGTGGGTATTTACATACCCCCAGGTGACAACATACCTACTCTCGAGTCTATACTAAACTGGACATCCGCAAACCTCCCACAGGAGACACTCCTCCTAGGGGACTTTAACATTGACTGGAAATCCATCAACACAACTATCCCCTCTAATCACATCAACCTGTATTCCTATACTCAACTTATCCAAACATCCACCCGCATTGACAAAAATACAAACAAGACTCCATACTAGATTGGATCCTTTCAAACAGCTCATCTACTGCCCAATATTACTGTACAGTACCAACTGGCCTTAGTGACCATTTACCCACATTCATATTAAGACAGCACCTCAAAACCACTAAAACAACCACATTGCATGAAATCCATAATTCAAAAAATTTCATACCTGAGCATTTCATTAATGCACTAAGGTACTGCAACTGGGATCCCCTAGCAACCCTCACACTAGACAAGGCAGTGGAGTACTTCAATTCCACCTTTTTAAACATATTAAATCAGATGGCCCCCCCCTTACGGACAATTCGAATAAAAACCAACCCAGCCCCATGGCTCTCTAAAAACACAAGAACCCTTCTCAAAGTTAGGGATAAAGCTTGGGATACATGGTATCACAATAAGACCGATCACAACAGGCAGATTTTCCTCGAACTACGTAATAAAGCAAAAAAAAAGAAAAACCACTACACAGAGCTACAAGTAAAACATACCACTAACCCCCAAAAATTCTGGGCAGCTGTCAACCAAGTATTACAACCAGGCAAACCCACTACCCCTCCCTCAATGTCAGATGAGATAATATAGAGATAGCTACCCAAGTTAACAACTACCTCACTTCTTCCATCCTTAACCTAACGAGCAACAGCTAGCCTTCCACTCTCCCAAACTCATACACAATATACAAGCACCTCACTAAACTAAAACCCACCACTTTGGCAATCGACAAACTCCTTGCAGAGTACCTCAAAATTGCCACTAGTGCTATAGCTTATCCCATCTCGATACTTATCAACCGGTCTATCACTGAGCATACAATTCCAGGCCTTTGGAAAACCTCCTACATAATATCCTTACACAAAGGTGGTCCCTCAATCGAACTTATAAATTACTGCCCCATATCAATCTTATTCCTCCCTATCAAAAATCCTTGAAAAATGTATCCATTCTCAGCTGACAATACATTTACTTACAAATAGTCTCCTCAACAACACTCAACACAGCTTTCGCCCATTCCATAGCACCACCACAGCACTCATATCCTTCACCAACACTGTCAATCAATATAGGAACCAAGGAAACCTAGTGTTTGCCACCTTCCTTGATCTATCCAAAGCATTTGATACAGTATCCTACAGCAAACTACTTACTATTTTAGTTGAACTGCCTAAACAAGCCCTCATTGCTCTGGTTTCAAGACTACCTAACCAACCGCCAACAAACAGTTAAGTGACATAATTCCCTCTCCTCCCTTCTCCCAGTAGCAGTAGGTGTACCACAAGGATCCATACTGGGACCCCTACTATTTAACATCTTTACAAACACGCTCCACACTGCCACCCAGCAAGATACAGTAGTCCAATATGCAGATGATACTACACTGATCTGCTCAGCCCCCACACTCCAAACACTCCACACAATATTGAAAACTGGTAAAAAAACTCATAACTAATACTTAACCCCAAAAAGACTCAACTTATGCTTTTCCGCCCTTCCAAAACTATTAAATTTTCTGCTCTTTTCTCTATCAGTTCTGCCAATAACCCACAAATCTCCCCAGTATCACAAGCTAAACTTCTTGGTGTAATACTTGACCAAAACCTAAAGTTTGACAAACATATAGCACAAACCATATCCAAAGTCCATAAAAAACTTGGAACCCTATACCGCTGCAAAAACTATCTAACCAAAAACACCAAAACTACTATATCCAGAACTCAACTTCTCTCTACATTGCTTTATGGGGTCCATATCACATCGTCAAACTTCTATAAGTTCGAATGATATAATATCGAACCTAAAAGTCTGAAATGCAAAAATAGCGAAACCATTGCACATCGATTTTTTTCCCAGGGGAAAAAATCGGTGGGCCATTTTTAGGGCTTTTCTATTTCCTCCACTGTGGTGCGATCTCAGAGTTGGTATATTTAAGTGGGGGGTGGGGGGCAAAGCCCCTACTTTAGTTTTAGTTTAAGGTTTATGTTTTTTTTTTTTTTTTGTTAGGGAACAGTGATTTATTTCCCTGGGGAAAAAAAATTGCTGTTCTGTGTTTTTGTTATTGTGTGGTTTCAGACTTTTGGGTTTAATATTATATCGCTCGAACTTATACAAGTTCGACAATGTGATATAGACCTGCTTTATACATCCCCTATATTAACAAACCTTAATAAGACAGACCTACACAAATTGTCCATGTGTTATTATAAAATAGCTAGATTTGCAACCAACTCTAATTTCCGCTTCCATCACTGTCACTCACTAAAACAATTAGGTTGGTTAGAACTTGCCAACTTAGTGAACTATAACCAACTCACCATGGCTCATTACTTGCTGTACCACCCAAACAAGATTCCTGATCTCTCAGGCTTACTCAACTTTCACAATTCTGCTCGCCAACTAAGATCCACAAACAAAGCCCTTCTTGAAGTAGCTAAGTGTAGACACAGTGCTGGTGAATCCCTCTATTACTACACAGTTGCTAAAATCTGGAATTCTCTTCCACCAGATATCAGATTACAAAACAGCAGTCCCATCTTTAAAACCCAATTAAACGCCCACCTCAATCTCATCTGGCAATGTACCTATACTGACCATGGCTAGCCCTACTACCACCATTCAGATTAATCTTCTGGCACTACTCAAAGGTCAGACATGTAGGGAAAAAAACTACCATAATGAATTGTATTTTTAAATGTATGTATATAACTGTATATATTACTGCACTTTCTTACTCAAATACATTATATTTTCTGTTTTACTACTGTACACTCTATATTATACACTTCTGTAACTTCTCATCATACTATGCTATGATATACTATTGTTTGCTCTATTAATTTGTACTCATCTCTGACTTTTGTATGTTTATCATATATGTGGAGCTTTTGTATTTTTTACGATTGTCATGTATATGGAGCTTTTCTCCCAGGGGTTTCTGCTGAAAACGGGCACCTAATTGCCCAGTCAGACCAACCCAAATATAAAATAAAATAAATAAAAAATAAAAATCTATGGCTTTTTGAAAAGAGCTGGATTCTAGAAGTATTCTTGGAAGCAGCAACATGGTCCTTTGCACATACTTTTACAAAGCACTACAAGCTTGAGTCCTTCTCTAAGTCTAGAGCAGGCTTTGCTAGGACCATTCACAGGGGCTCCTGGACCATTCCCCTACCACCCCCCAAAGTTAGGGTCATCTACCCATAAAGCCAAGGTTACTGCAGCAGTGATCAATATGATGAACATAGTACAGTTGTATAAGTAAACTTACCATAACAGTAGATGTTTGAATAATTGCTGCTGCAGTAGCTGCTCCCTCGGGCCATCCTCCTTTGTGTTATTTGATTTTGCCAGGGTGTGTATAGATGTATATATAGTTTTTCTCCTAGTTATTCCCTATTTCCCTGTCAGGGCTCAGCCTCCCTGTCTCAGTTAGCATAAAAGCTCTGAAGGGCTTAATAATCAAACCTGTGATTTTAGGCAGCTGTGCTTGAGCTTCTAGTGGTTTGAGCATGTGGAAGGTGCCCTAAAACTTTGCAATCTGGCTAGCTGTTATGTCATTTGCAGCATATAATCAATGTATCTAAGGCTACTGCAGGAGTGATCATTCTAACATCTACTGTTATGGTATGTTTATTTATACAACTGCACTTTCCTGAGCACTTTCCAGACTCTGCAGTGCACTCTTGCTTAGGTGGTAAGTTTCTGTGCAAGTCTAACAAATCTGCTCATTCATCTATGACTGTCACTTAAAAGATTTGATAAGACAAAAAAGCTACTTGTAGTTTTTAATATTGTCCTTAATTTTCTGCAGTTACAAGGATGAAATAGCACTTCCCTAGCCAAAAGTTAGAGTACAAACCAATGTGCTTAGGTATTGTTGCAGTGCAACTCATCCCTGCTCTTTGTAGAAATATTATTCCAACAACTAGCTCTTTGTAAAAGCATTTCACTTTAACTTTTATTTGTGATTTATTACAATTCACTGACCTAAGCAAGAAACAATTTCAGGATGCAAAGTGTGTGTGGTGGTACGTAACAATGGAAACTTCTGAAAGTGGAACATACATATATATATATATATATATATATATATATATATATATATATATATATATACATATACATGAGATAAAAGACTGGCATATGAAAAAAAAGTTGTTTTGAAATACACCCAGGACATTTACTCCTCCCCCCATTCAAAAGAACTGTGTCAACCACCTCTGAAACTCGTATCCTGCATCCCTGGTACAGAGAAACTAGTGTCTGTAACTAACAGTGTGGGGAGATGGTTGAACTATGAGCCATCAGTGTCTGTAACTAACAGTGAGGGGGTGGAAACTGAACCATCAGTGTCTGTAACTAGCAGTGGGGGATGCTTGAAATGCGAACCATCAGTGTTTGTAACTAACAGTGAGGGGGAAGTGAACCATCAGTGTTTGTAACTAACAGTGAGGGGGTGGAAAGTGAACCATCAGTGTCTGTAACTAGCAGTGGGGATGGTTGGAATGTGAATCATCAGTGTCTGTAACTAGCAGTGGGGGATGGTTGAATGTGAACCATCAGTGTCTATAACTAACAGTGGGGGATAGTTAAACTACGATCTATCAGTATCTGTAACTAACAGTGGGGGATGGTAAAAATGTGAACCATCAGTGTTTGTAACTAACAGTGATGGGGAAGTGAAACATCGGTGCCTGTAACTAACAGTAAGGGGGTGGAAAGTGAACCATCAGTGTCTGTAACTAACAGTGGGGGATGGTTGAAATATGAACCATCCTAGTGTCTGTAACTAACAGTGGGGGATGGTTGGAATGCAAGCCATCAGTGCCTATAACTAACAGTGGGGGGATGGTTGGAATGTGAACCATCAGTGTCTATAACTAACAGTGGTGGTGGTAGTGGGGTGTAATGTGCGCCATCAGTATTTGTAACTAACAATGGGGGGATGGCTGGAATGTGAACCATCAGTGTCTGTAACTAACAGTGGGGGGGGGGTGTGATGGTTGGAAAGTGAACCATCAGTATCTGTAACTAACAGTGGGGGATGGATGGAATGTGAGACGTCAGTGCTGTAACTAACAGTGGGGGGATGGTTGGAATATGAACCATCAGTGTCTGTAGCTAACAGATGGAGGGTGGGTGGAAATTGAACCATCAGCACCTGTAACTAACAATGGGTGGGGGGGTTGAGGGGTTGGATGTGAGCCATCAGTGCCTATAACTAACAGGTGGCTATGTTTGGAATGTGAGCCATCAGTGTCTAGTGGAGGGATGGTTGGAATGTCAACCATTAGTGCCTGTAACTAACAGTGGTGGTTGGGCAGGTGGTTGGTTGTGTGCCATCACTGGCAGACTGGGAATTACTAGGACCTTTTATGATTAGCCCACAGGCCATGTTTGCGCTGTCATAACGTCATGGCTACTGCTTAGTCTACTCATGCCTCCTTGAGCAGATGAGCTCACACAGCAACCTGCCCTTATCTTACCTCTGTGCCTGCAGGTTACTACTTCTTAGGTCTTCAGGTCAGTCAGCTCTGCAGTGGAAGTGTCCCAAACCCTCCCTGGCAGGATGGCTGAACAGAGTAGTTACTCACTTCCACCCTCCTAACCTGGCCCCTGAGCTCAGTGATTGAACCCTGGCTGTCAATGGCATATATAGTAACAGAGAAAAGAGTAGAAGGAAATTACATAGAAAAAGTAAGAATTGTTGGAACAATACATGCAGAATAATCTTTTGGTGAAGTAATGAGGTTTAGGTGGCCACGGTGGTGCAGCGGTTAGCATTGCCACCTCACAGCAAGAGGTTCTCCGGTTTGATTCTCGGCTGGGGTGCCTTCTGTGCAGAGTCTGCATGTCCTCCATGTGGTCATGTGGGTTTCCTCCGGGTGCTCCCACATCCCAAAGACATGCAGTAGGTGGATTGCACACTTTAAATTGACCCTAGGAGTGTGTGCATGTGTGTGCCTTCTGTGGAAAGTTGGGCGCCGGGCTGGCAACTCAACACCGTAAAACTCCACTGCCATTCTTGAGTGGACAGATGATCTGCTGTGGCGACCCCTAACCGGGAAAAGCTGGAAGAAGAAGAAGGAATGAGGTTTAAGGGAAAACAGGAATTCAATCAGCTGTGTAATGTTTGATTTACAATAACTGTATAGAAGATTATATGTGATGTATAATGTCTGCAACTGAAAATGTGTCAATATGGTTTGTTTTAATTTCTATAAATGTATGATTTCCTATGTCATAAGTGATAATTCAAGAAAATTGTTTCTTGTTCTAAAAAAAATAATCTGGTTGACAGATGATATGCTAACAATCCATTTCATGGGGGGTGGATACCCACGTGAATACAGTGATCTTATTATGACCTTCTCCAGGTTTGTACTGTGATAGAAATTAACAGAGTTACTCTTGACTTGGGATGCCTGTTATCAATGACTTCATTGCTGGCAACTTGACCTTTCCTTTTATTAATTTGGTGACTGTTTGTGTATACTGGTCAAAAAAATCATCTTTTAAACTTTTGAATGGTAAAAATGGCAAAAATAATTTTTCTCTGAAGGGCTCTACTGTGCCATGAGTTTTCAGACTTTGTTTCTGTTTTATATTTCACTGTACATGCAGGCACACTGTGACACTGATCCTCACCTCCATGTGCATGCCAGAGACATCTGCTACCACCTGAACCCATTTAAATGCACAAATTCATAGGTCATCTTCTGACTTCCATTAAATGTTGCTTCACTGCCAAAAACATCTTCAGTCCCACAGAAAACTGCTTGGGTTGGGAGGGTGGCCTAATGGTTAAGGTGTTTGCCTTACAAACTCAAGATGCAGGGTTTGAGTCTCACAAAGGATAATTGGCTAGGCTTAAAATGGCTCACAAGGGCAGTTAGCCTAGTACTAACCTATGAACCTATGAAGGAAAGCAGGTATGTCACACTCCTTCAGTGATCTAGGTTCACTGTCAAAGACCATAGGTTGTGCTAGTGTGACACATATCCTTGGTGCAAGATGTAGGAATAAGAGGCAGGTTAAGGCATTTTGTTTGCATAGTTGGCATGTGTGCCTGGTACTAGTGTTTATGGAATTATTATTCACAGGGTTCAGCAGCATGTAGTAAAAAAGCAAAATGGTAAAGAATGAAGTAACAACATGTAAAATAAATGTATTTAAACAAATGGAAGCATATGTAGTTTGATATGTGAGTGAAACTGTATATCAAACTTTGTCCATTTATTCATAGGTTTATGGGTTTTACAAAGAAGCTTGGGAGCAGTTGGCAACGAAGGAATGTTAAGCGTTGTGCACCGAAATAGTAACTAAGATATCTCTATCTATCTTACTCTCCCTTTTAAAGGTAAGTCAGTATGTTTTAGTGACAAGGAAACCCATTTCACAGATAAGGAAGTTGTTGAGATATTGATCTGTCATGCCTTGTGTTGTTGTTAATATTGATCATCTTCAGGGAGTGTCACTATAGTTCCAACTTGATTTTTCTCAACAGTAGTTTAATCCCTAGAAGGACCAGTAGAGGTATTGCACCATCTTTCATAATGATGCAAGTAATGCAAGGTGCCCTGTTTTATCTATAATTGGTGTTTTCACTTCTTCTGACCAGTTTCATTGATTCTCTTGTCATGTCAGAGGCAATTTGTCTGCAGCCATTGATGTTATTATTTTTCATCAAAAGTTAATCATTATTTCTTCATCTATCTATTCATCTGTCTTTCCTCTATCCATCCATTATCCATCTAGGCATCCATCCATTTTTAAAAACTTTTTCCAGTGATGGCTTAGGCAATAGCAAGCTGATTAGGGCAGATAAGAATTTTCTATTCTCAGAAACAGTCTCTCATTCCTCTTAGGAAATTTCAAGGGGTTCCCTGGCCACTTCAAGATGTAATCTCTCCACTGTATGTTTTGTCTATCTTGGAACTTCTTTACAACTCCCATGGGAAGTGCATGGTGGCATTCTCCACAAGGTGCCCTAAGCACCTCAACAGCCTTCTCTCAATCCTCAGAAGCAGTGTCCCTTGTCCAGTAGTTAAGCCAGCAACACTATGAAGGGAACTTATTTTTGCAACTTGTATCTGTAACCTATCTCTTTCAGCCACTACCCAAAGTTTATGATTATAGGCAGCAATGAAGATTCAGAGTGACTGGTAAACTGATACAGTCTATGAGATTCTCAAAGGAAGTGGAAGATGCACTAAAGATCGACAGGAAGGTCCACCCATTTTTTAACTTTGCGGCAGCTTGTTTACTCTTATGCAAATAAACTCCTCTTAGAAATGGTGATGTGATATATTACCAAGGCATAAACTGAGATTGAAATGTGGCTTATAGAAGACCATTTCAGCATACTGGTTGATTCTCAGCTGTGGTCACATCATTTTGGTAAGATGAACTCTGTACAGGCCACATCTCAGTGAAACCCAAAATACGTACTTGTATTCATCTGTGGTGTGCTCTTCAAAGGGCAGTATCATTCCTGTCCTCATATGTAATGACCTTTCTGCTGATACAGATTTCATGAAGTGGGTGGATAATGGCTGACAAGACATTTTGCTGTATCATTTTACTTGTGGTTCTTTATCAGCAGGAGGGCAGAGGTGAGAATCTCATGACAAGTTGGCATGCTGAAGTTTTATGATGTAGTTTATGCATAGATAAATAGCAGGAGACTAGACAAGTGCTTATTTTTCAAGGTGTTGTGGGACAGGAAACATAACATAGACTTTTGCATAGAGGGATAATACCTTGATTATGACCCAGACAACCTTTGTTTTCCTACCAGCCCAGGTGTTGGAAAGACTGACATAGGAGGATAAAAATGAGAAGCCGACAGAGGCTCACCTATCCTGGGTGTACATGCAGCACCCCTGACTCCCCAGCAAGACTGTTGAGGAATTGCTGTTAGTAACTATTGGGTCAGTGTGGCTGAAGATGGTCATAGAGCAGGCAAGAGGCTGTGATTGATTGTCTGTGAAGGGGTATGCTTAAAGAATGCCAAGGCATTGGCTTAAGCATATGTTACTATCTGTCATGAGGAGAAAGTTAGGTGGGGAGAGTGGACTTTCACATGAATGACAGCCTGCTAGCTCCCAAATGTTGCCTTCAAAGTGGAACAAGTTGGCTGATAAGCTCTCACACCAGTCAGAGAGTGGATGAGCCTTAGGGTTCTCCATCTTACTGGGGAATAAATGTGTCAGCTCTTGACTTGCAAGAAGACGAAACTGGACAATACAGGGATGACCTGGTAGACCAGATGTCTGGAGATGAGAGAAAAAAGTGTTATGGAACAGACTTGATACTGCTATGTATTGTCACAAATTGCTTGTTTTGCAGGAATGAATGGAAGTGCTGCTTTCCCTTTGTTTGGAAAGCATGTTAATATTAATTTTCGCCCAGAATGCTTAGTTAGCTGCAACAAATTTGCACTGGAAGCACAAGAGAAAAAGTTCAATATGACAGTTACCAGTAAAAATTCCAAGTCACTTTTGAGTAGAACAATTTATAGCAAATAAAGGAATATATATGAAGCACTGGAGCCACATAGTTTAAATACTGTAGACAATAAAAGAAAGACTTGGATTAGCTACAAGCGTAGATATACAAAATATATAGACATTGCTACAAATATTAGAATATTAGAACTAGACCAGTCATAGGTGAAATGGAGTCCTTGGTCAAGGGCTTCATCATAACCCTGTGGTGCCATCTTGTGGAACTGGAACGCCCCTTCTCTGCCCCCTCACATCATCCACTGATCCATCCCTCATCCCCAATCCTTGCTTCCCCACACCGTTCAGATTAGTTTTTTCTTCTTCTTTTTTCTTTCATTTTGTCTTCAGTTTTTTTTCCTGCATCCTTATAACACATTATCTAACTGGCCAAGATTGCTCTGTAATAATTGTGATGGAAATAACTGTATTAAGCTAGGGTCCTGTGTGCCTGTAGGCCCAGAGAGGCCATAGGATTAGAGATGCTCTGAGTTGAATTTTAGAATAGTCTCCCAACTTTTTGATCCTATGATGCTATGAACAAAAGTCTTGAGTAAGTTAAGAAGTTCAGTCTTATTTTTTTTCCTTTCAAATAAGAAATTAGTTGTGTACATGGCTTAATGTTCAAAGTGACGAAAATGTTGTTCACAATAAACCAAGAAGACAAATGTTTGTGAGTATACATAAATCTTATTCATGGATAGTGCCGAATGTCCTAAACCTCTCCATAAAATCACCTTCTGTGTATACTTCTGGTGTTAGACTGGGATGAAAGTGAAGGCACTGATGGCCACAGTTATATATTTCAAGTGTAGCTGCCATACATACATTCCACGTCATCTCACAGTTACCCCCCCAAAAGGAGCCACCTGCTGTGCGCCCTTCTGATTTCAGGCTAGGGTGACACTGAAAAGACAAATAGAATACAGTAACATATTTCATTCTTTTGCTGTCAGCCATATATAAACAGTATTGCTCCTTACCTCTGTCTCCAAAAGATACCACCTGTATAACTGTCTGTTGTTTAGCTGTAAGTTGTGTCTTTTGGCTTTTCCCGGTTAGGGGTCGCCACAGCGGAACTCCGGTCCGCTAATGATTGGTAGTTAATTTTTATGTGCCGAGTTACCAGCCCTGACACACAACGTTCAACGAAGGTACACCCATTCATGCATGTCTCCACGCAGAAGACGCTCTAGCTGAGAATCTAATAGCGTCTTACTGTGAGGCGACAATGCTACCACAGCATTTAGCTGTAAGGCAAGTGAAAAATAATTATCACAGATAATGCATTCCAGCTTGTTGCTCCTAGATATATATATATATATATATATATATATATATATATATATGTGTGTGTGTGTGTGTGTGTGTGTGTGTGTGTGTGTCAGTTCACAAGTATTGTGATCTTCTGTGCACAATTCTGAGGTTTGTGAGAAAAAATAAAAAAACAATGACCAAACTGTCTCCACACTTAACACTAGCTTAATGACCTTTATTGCACATCTCAGAGCTTTGTTAGGAAAGTCAAAGAAATAATGACCACACTGTCACTATCCTTACACAAGTTATAGCAACCGTCTGTGCACACCCCTGAGGTCTGTTTGTGAGTAAAACTTAGAAAATAGTAGTCACACTGTTTCCAGCCCCAAAACAAACTACAGCAACTTTCTGTGCACAACTCTGAGCAGTGTCAGTTTTAGAATAAGTAGGGTTCAGGGCAATGGCAACCAGAAAGCTCACTTCAAAAATTCATCTATACAGTCTTGGGCGATGGGTCCATTAGGACCATATAACTCTGAGTGTCTGGATCTTCTGTGATGCATTTTTTTACCTTATGTTTGAAAAATAATGACTTAGTGACTTTTTTAACTGCTACCCAGAAGAGTTACATATGTGCCCCACAATATTTTGTGTGTGTGTGCTCAGCAATATTGTTCACGTTTATGTCCATAGATAAAAATCATTGATATTATTAGCAACACACGCGCGCACACACACACACACACACACACACACACACACACACACACACACACACACACACACACACACACACACACACACACACACACACACACACACACACACACAAGCCCTATTAATACTTGTTCTACCTGATTTTAGCAAATACAATTCAGTGTGGATAAGACCCCCCCTTCAGGTGATCGTCAGTTACAGGTCCCCTTCCATGAACCAAGATGCCCACACAGCTTATTTAGATCCACTTAGGATAATTAAAGTACAACATAACACCCTAGTTCAGCTATCCTTCCATTAATTGGGAAACTTATATGAGCCCAAACTCACTTGCATAAAAGCTCCTGGATTTTGTTAACTTAAATGCCCTGGAACAAATATTGTACCACCCCACAAGGGCCTCCAATATTTTAGACCTGGTCCTCACTAATATGATTGTCCGATGCAATGCCTCAAGTGTATGGCATGTACTGGTTAAATCCGACCATAAATCATTCATTTTTGAATTAGCAATAACACCAGAACTCCCCAAAGGAGAAGTCAGGCTAAAAAACTTCACCAAAGGTAACATACCCTCCTAAGGGAAGGTATAACCAACTTCCAAGCTCCAGTTTCCACAGATAGCATTGACAGGTATACTAAGGTATATACTGATGCCCTGTATAAACATCTACACAAATGTACAGACACAGCTGTGCCTGATAAGATTAAAGCAAGATCCGCAAGAAAAAACAAACCACCCTGGTGGATGGCTAGCATTAATAAATTATGCAATAAGTGAAAGAAGCTGCTGTCTAAAAATACAAAAGTGAGATCCCAGAATTGGAAGAGCACCCTCCTCAGCCTAAACAAGCAAATAAGACAACTCCTAAAATCCATAAAGAGCAACTATGGGAAAACAATTAGCAGCCATAGCCAAGGATAATGATAAGGCTTTCTTTGGCTAAGTCTGCAACCCAAAAGGTAGGATTCAGATGTGTACTGGACTAATTGTGGATGGCATCACATACACTGACCCTACAGAAATTGCAAGCTTTCCAGCAGACAGATTTAGTAAAAATTTCACCCCCCCCCGTGCTGTCTCCAAGGCCAAGAATATAGCCTCCATGGGACCAGATGGTATTCCGGGCTGTGCTCTTATTGTTCTAAAACAAGAGCTAACTACTCCTGTAGGCACTCTATTCAACCATAGCCTGAGTACTGGCTTTGTCCCCAATGAATAGAAAACAGTGACTGTTATCCCCCTACACAAGGGCAGCTCAGGAACAGACCTAGGTAACTATAGACCCATAAGTTTAACCAGTCTCATCTGTAAAGCAATGGAACAAATCATCATGTTCCTCATAAATAAGGATATAGGTGACCTTAAACCCTGTATCTGTCCCAGTTCAATTTTGTCAAGGGCAGTTCATGCCTGCTAAACCTGGTGGACTTCTTTGAGAATGTTACCAGAGCCATAGACGAGGGCAAAGCCATGCACACAGCCTATCTTGACTTGGCCAAGGCCTTCAATACTATTCCACATTCAGGCATCATTGACAAACTAATCCAGTTGAAGATCAACCCCTGTGTTGTCAGGTGGGTTGCAATATGGCTCACAGATCAACAACACTCAGTCAAAGTGGGGCACTTTACTTCTGCCAGCAGACCTCTCACCAGTGGGATCCCACAAGGGTCAGTGGGCCCCCTCTTGTTTGGCATATACTTCTCAGAAGTCCATGCCAAAACAGAGGAGCTGTGGTGTGGATGACTGCAAATTAGATGATATCACTGAATCTCCTAGTGATATCAGCATACTTCAAAAGGGCATTACACAGATGCTAAAAAATGCATCATCATTCCCTTTGGTAAAAACAATGTCTCTGCTGATTATAAAATAAACAATAATACCCTAAGTACCAATTTAGTAATGAAAGACCTGGGAACACAAGACTGTGACTTCAACTTTGACCACCATATGTCTACTATGGTGAGGAAGACATTTTACATTGCTCACCCAGTTAGCAAAGGCATCACCTAAAGAGCAAACAAGGTTATAACTCCTCTGTACTCATCCCTCGTTAGGCCTATTATTGAATATAATGTTCCCTTTGGTATGTACTGTACCAGACACCTGCAGCAACTTGAGAGACCTCAGAGATTTCAAACTAAGAGAATTCAGGGTCTCCAGCACATCTTACACGGACAGACTGAAGTCGCTGCCATTTTACTCAGTAGTATATAGACTACTTACTGGCTTACAGGGCTATCTCTGACCCAAATCTAATGGAAATACTGCACATCTGTAAGTCATATGGGACTAGAGTCACCTGTTCCAGGGAATCTCAATCTAGCCTGCAACATAAACAGGACCTGCTGGAGAGACAGATGCATCTCTCAGAGTTGCCACTCCCCTGGAATAGGCTTCCAATCCATATCAAGCAGAGCACCTCCATGACCCTGTTTAAGCACAGCCTGGAAGACTGGAAGGGAAACCATAAATTTCCGTTGGGGATTGCCCCTGCTTTTCTCCTGGATATGGGTAGTCTTTGCTAGAAAATTCTTGGGCATGGACGATATCTCTCGTCTAGTATTATATTGGGATTTATCGTCTAGGCTTGTAATGACCCTTGGGTCAATAGCCTAATAACATCCTATGAACCTATGAACCATTGTGTAGGACTACTTCTGCCATGCAAGATTTGTGACTGCTGTTTAACAGGGATCAAACAGCAGGGGTACACCATTTTTATTCACAGACAGCAGTTGTACCCAGCTACTTTACTGACTGGGTACGCATCAGATGAGTCATTGTGGTAAAAATTAACAATCATAGTAATAGTCACACTAATTCATTTCTTTCACACAAACACTTTGTAATTACACCAACCTTACTTCACACAAATGCACACCAGTCCTGCAAACAGGCTGAAAAACAAGAGGTCCATTCACTTTATTTTACAACCCCCCAGCAGATACAGCCAATTCTATGTATGCTATAGATGTCTGATCATGAGAAAAATGCTGACTGTTATTGACTAACTGAGATTTACCAGGAAATCAAAAATCTTATGATGTGAAAGGACAAAAACGGGTCAAAATCAGGAGTGTTCTACAGCTTGTTGCTCTTAGTATATTGCCAGTTTACAAGCTATAGTGACATTCTGTGCACTCCTGTGAAGTTTCTGAGAAAAAACAAACAAGGAAATAATGACCTAAGAACAAATATCAGAAAATGACTGAATAAATTACCTTTTTTTGGGGGGGGAGGCTTGAATCACTAAAACAACTGCAGACAGAGTGCAACAAAGTATCAGTGAAAAGGCAATGAAATGCTGCAACTTCAAATCCAGCACCAAAGCATTTCAACACAGAGTGAAAAAAAGTATATATATTTTTCTATGTACAATGCTTTGTGGCTGGAAGTGAAGCTTTTAACAACAGTCCTTATTAGACACAGTTTATTTCAGGATGCCTAGAGTTTTGTAGACCTATTTCCAGCATTAAGATGATGCTTGCTACACTCCCTTTTATTATTTTCTGAAGAAAAGAAGTGAAAAAAATGCTGTAACCAATCAGGTCCTTTGCTTGCTGGATGCAGACCTAAAGAGCTACAGCTCGGGGATGCATCCTCTGTTCCTTTCTGTTCATCTGCTGGAAAAAAAAACACAGAAACAAGACTCTAGAATGCTAGTTACCTTGCCACTGCACTGCGTGTAGTCATAGAAATACATACACACTTCTTATTGTCTCTGGCCGACAGCGACTCTTGCTTTCCACAGGGCCTCTTCAGCAGCAAGTCGGCTGGGAGACCCCACCTCTGCGTGCTTCATTGGTGCCTAACATTGGCTATGCCTAGAAACGTTTTTAAGCGCATGCATTTGAATAAAGCACTTCAAAAACTATGTACTAAATTTAATGACTTTTGTATTTCAGATCTTTACAGGTTAGAGATTCATCTGTCATTTCTGAAGAAAGGTAATTTATGAAATGAAGGGTTTCACAGGTGTAGAAGAATAACGTTGACATCAAGATACTGATTGAATTATTCAGGAGCTTTAAAAGAATAAGCAGCTATGATATTTACCTTTGAAAAACAGCTGCAGTGTTTTATGTGTATAAAGGTTGGTTGGAAATAAAGTTAGCACAACAGCCATTTGTGTTGCTGTGTATTTTTTCCCTTTAAAAACAAAACAGCCATAAGATGCATGATAGCCTTAGAAAAAATAAAAAATAATTGACAAACGGCACATTTCAGGTTAGTTTGTTTTATTTAAAGTAATGCAAGGGAATACAAATGTATTGTGACAGTTTATATGCTCTTATCCATGGCTGCTGCATTTAGTTAGATTGTATTATTTTGTCAAAATATTTTTAGTAGCATAAACACTTTATGGCAGCAGACTGGAACTTTTACATTTCCAGAACATTTTGTAAATATGTACAGTATACAGCCTTATGGCTGTTTATTATTTTTAGAACTTTTATTCAAAAACATAAGTATACACTTAACATTCGATATCACTACAGCAGTGGTTTATCACTGAACAAGGGTGTTGAACGTTTGTCATTTTGTAATGCATGGCAAGTATAGCATACAGGTATAGATTTGTAAATCTTCAAAAATGCCTTTGGAAATTGACTCATGTCTGCACAAAAAAAGAAAAAAAGTCTTTGGATTGTTTTGAACTTTATAATGGTGCTGGCCCTGTCCCACTCATTCTGTGTATTGGCTGTTAGCCTTTAGAACCTAGAACAACCATGGAACAATATGGAGATGATTCAGGCAGCATTTATAGTCTGATTGCTATACTCTTTGGCAGGGTCTGTCTGCTTTAGTACTAAGTTACTGATGTTAGTTATGCAGTCCATTACATATCATATCATATGCCAAAGTACCATTTACTTTGTGGCCACTCACTGCTACAAAGTTATCGTATAAGAAAAAATATTTAGAATGACTTAAAATTAAGTCTTTTCAGATGTTTCATGGCATTTGTGAAGTCTGTTGTGACAAAGTAACCTGAGGTGATGTAGCCAACAATAAAATACAGTATTTGCTTAGCAGGGTACAGGGAAAACCCTGATTCTACTCAAGAGACCAAAGTTCATTTAGAGTCTTGGGTACCTGTTGGAGCTGGTTGAGTGGAAGAGGAACTATGTGGCATGTGTCTGCTTACCTCTTCTATGGAGAAAGGTTTTGGGATGCGTATTCAGGCATAGCAGTTTCATTAGCATTGGTAGTGACACCAGGTTTATGATGCAATCCATTGCAGCAGTTAAATGAGGGACATATCCCCATGTATGTGGGCTCTGTCATGGAATAATCAGATGCCAACCTTGAAAATGTCAGCTGTGCATATCATCAGGAACTAGGGTTTAATGTAGAGCCCTACAAGACACAGTGTAATGTCTCCTAGGCTGGCCCTGTTCTACTCATTCTGTTTATTGGTTGTTACCCTTAGAACTTAGACATGTTTATTGGGGACCCTTATGTGTACGGGCTGTATTTGAAGGGAGAACCTGCCAGTATGGATCACACTCAGGGGCTACCATATGTTGGAGAACTGTGAGGACAGGATGATAAAAGGAGCTGACAGTAAAGGATCCTAAGGTCAGCAGTGGCAACAGGTGAAAAAAAAAACAAACAAAAAAACAGTATTTGCTTAAAGACAAATTCCAAGCATTCATGGCTGTATATGCAGGTGACTTGGGTGAACATAAATATACCAAATTATTCAGTCTACCCTATTTTTTATATTTTGCTATGTAAAATTATACAACATAAATGAATGCAGTAACAGAACCTAAATCTATAAATGCTTTAATTTTCCTTTGTCTACTTCATAGCTTGAGACACAACATTTTACTTTTCATGCTAGCCAGTGTGTGGGCAATTTTATCAATTCTGAATCTTTTGATTCGGATGTCAGGTCTTTTATCAGCCAACAGCTAAACCCACAAGTGTGTCCTGTATCATAATGCTTCATAATATATATATATATATATATATATATATATATATATATATATATATATATAGTCTACTGCAAATTATCTAACACTTACTTTATTGAATACCATTTCATGGAATCCACTTCTTCGAATCTCATTATATTGAATTCCAGGAACTATGAAAAGGAAACCTGAGGAAAGGAACCGCTTGGCTACCATGGTGAACTTTGCCCTTCCTCCACTGTAGTGCATGTGTATATTTAGTCAGGGGTGGTGTTTTTTTATTGTTTTTCTCCGCTCGTACTACAGGACACAAGTCACCAACAAATGATGGATAATTCCAAAACAGAAGTGGATGAGTCCAAAGCAATAGTTTATTGTAAGCAAGTTGAGCGCTTTCGGCTGTACCCCAGCCTTCATCAGAACAAATAACACAGCTAGGCAACGTGGTATATATACACACACACACACACATATACCTGATATTAATCAAACAATTAAATCATCATGAGAAAAGGCGCCAAATAGTTTAAAGATACATAGTAATAAATAGCATATAAACACAGCCTAGACTCGATGATGAAGGAACCTACATAAAATACTGGAAACGTCCATTGGCTTGATAGCAAGAACACTAAGTGCGTTGAACTAATATATAAAAACGGAGTTATTTGAAGACAAGAACATAATTTAAAATTATATGTAGATGTAAAGTCTGTACCAATGTGTGAAACACAGCTGGTCCTTCCAATACATATAAACTACCATAAAATATATGTATGTAAAAAATGCAAAATGCATACAAAATGTCTTAAGTATAATGAATGAAAATCATAACCATGACACCAATTATTTCTTTCAAGAAATTATTCCAAGGCTAAAAAAGGTTTTATGCTTATAAAATCATTGAGACCGGGTGGTCTCGTGGAATCTGTTAAAATTTGCCATTTACTTTCGCACGATGCCAATTTCATTTTCCAATCGCCTCCAAAGGGAGTGATGTCCACCTGTTCTATGATGGAAAATAAAAAACTGTGATCATCTCCCTTTTCCGATATGTGCCTGTATAATGCATTTTTGTTATCATGCTTCCCTATTCTATACAGGTGTTCGTAAATACGTCTATTAAGCTGCCTCTCTGTTTTACCTACGTAATGTGCATTACATTTAATACAGACAGCCAAATATACAACCTGTTTGGTTTTGCAATTTCCCCTTATACATCTGATGGTAGTGTGACAGATGTCATCAAGTCTTATAATCTTATTCTTATTAATATATTTGCATTGTTTGCAATTACCATTGGGGATAAAGTACACATCTGAAGTTGAGAATGATTTTAACAAGTTATTTCAGGGTTTTGGACAGGATTACATGAAGCTTTTAATTAAACATTTGGATGTCAAATTGAGTATGTTAGCTGACCAATTAGAGAGTATTAATATCACTATTACACAGCATTATGATTTTGATAGTATGAAGGAATTGTATGTGAAACAGTTTTATCATGCAGATAATAATGTGCAGAATATTGTGAATAGGAAGGATAAGAAAATACAACGTGATGTGGAGGCCTATAAGAGAGATAGGGCTTATGTTTGGCCAAGACACAAGGACACAGATGTACACAATAGAGATACATCCAGGAGAAATGAACCGAATAAATCCCATAGGGAAGAAAATTTTCAGGGGGGAAGGTTTTTTCCAGCGTGGAGGGGCACAAAACCATGGCACAGAGCTTGAATGGGTTGAATAACATCACACACGTTGAGGACCCTGCGATGACAGTTAACAGTTTAACGACTAAACAGAATGTGAACCTGATAGCACTACATGACAACGATGCTCACCCCAGAATTATTACACATGATGGATTTAAGGTGTTCAACTACACGACTATGGAGATTAACAATACTTGTGCTGGATTATTAAGTAAAGGTATGAAATTCATACCCACGAGGGGATGGAATCTATTGGATTGTATAAAAGAAATTAAGAAATACTGTAGGAAGCTGAATTTGGCTTTGCAATTCGATAAAAATTCTGATTCGAAGACCAGGGTAAAGGGCATAGCAGGAACTGCTCTTATTAAAAAAAGCACCTTCATGCCTGTTTCCAACCCTCATGTACACAACTATGAACAACTGGTATGCAATGACATCTATTGGACCTACAATAATATGGCACACAAGAGATATACTGAACCTGATAATCTCACCAGTTCGGAGAGGAAAAGTTTACTTGACCTCATCACCAACAAGGATATCAGGGTTATGAAACCCGACAAGGGTGGGGGGGCTGTGGTGTTCTCTTCCGATGAATACAATCTTGAGATACACAACATCCTTCATAATTCAGGGAACTATGAACACATCTCCTTGAATCAGGTCAACATTGGACACAAGCGCATTGACCTTATCATTGAGGAATATCTCATAGATAACAGGATCTCCAATGAGACTTATTCATTCATGAAGGTAGATCATCCAGTGTTGGCCAAAATGGTGGGTATCCCTAAGATACACAAATCCCTTGAACAACCCCCCTTTCGTCCCATTGTATCA
>NC_056745.1:457036304-457131304 GCF_019279795.1 Protopterus annectens
AGCCTGGCCAGTTCTGTCGTTTGTCCCTTCCTTATTTCCCCGTATTCCTAGAGAAGCTTTCCTACTTCTTTTATTTAAAGAGCTTCCCTTCTTAATCCCTTTTGCTAACTCCCTTTCAGTTCTTGCTTCTGCTTACCACTTTTCTACTAGCCTCTTTATACTGTAGCTTCTGCACCTCCTACCCTCCTTTATACTTATTGTATGTTTTATATTTTGACCTAATTGTTAGTTTTACATTACCACATAGTTACACTAATGTTCTCCTTGTACCTTGTTGTTTCTTCCTCATACCTTTGTCTAACCCTCTCCTTTCTATCTCTGACGTGTTCCAAAGTTTCTTTACTCCCTTAGTTTGCTTCCAGCTGCTTTGCTCTTCCTTGGACATCTCACCCAGGACAACATAATCCAATCTTCTAAAATAACACAACATCATTACTGTTTTTGTGTACTTATCCTTATCCCTGATGTAAACCACTTAGTAACATGATCACTGGTGGTTTATATCCTGGACATTTCTAGACACCTTCTACACTGGATAGGATCATAGCCAGAATTCTGTCCTACCTGGTACATGCCTGCACCACTTGGCTTTTATTTTTCATCACTTTTTCACTATGGGGATCACTCTATGATTACAGTATTCGTGCATTCCTTTCAATTGGCTACACAATGTTAAAATGAATGTAGAAAATGTCAAATTGAAACCTTTACTGAATGCTGGCAATGCATCTCTGATACTCTACATCTACAATACCATTTAGATCACTCCCCCTAAAAGCCTGAGCTTGCACATATGACAGCAACCCCCTTTGCCCACCCTAGCTATGGTTCTGACCAATCCAATATATTTCTCCTTCCTTTACCTTAACTGCCAGGGCAAATATCTTGGTTTCTGACCTTAGCCACTCCCTTCTCTCACTCTTGGTTTGATGTTCTTCATCATCACCCAGCTCAACACTAAACACTGTTGTCTCTTATGGGCTATAATGGGGATGCCCCTTGCATAGAGCTGGCCTCTCCACCACATCTCCACCCCCATGCTATGAGTCACAGGTTCTTTTTTCCTTGTTGACTGCAGCAGTGACTCATTATGCTCCTTAATCATCTCTTTCCTGTGTGCTGGCGGCTGGCAAAGATATCACTTATGAGAGTGCCACCTTAAACCACATCTCCTGGCATCTTGCAGTCACCTTCCTGATCATGATTGCTGTAACTTTATCTGTCTGCTCTGGCAGATCATTGCATGCACCATATAAGTGTGAATCCACCCTTCCCATCAGTTTAGTCACTTGCTTACACTTTTTGCATAATCTAACTCAAAAAACTTGTTTCCTTGAAAAATCAGGTCTCCTTTTCACTTGCTTAAACTCCTAATCCCCTTAGTGATAGAGTGTAGTCATGAAAATTCTCTACTCTGCCTCCACACTGGCTCTCATGTCCTCCAGTTCTTGCCCATACCACTCTCCTTACTGTCTTTATCCTTACCACCTCCAGTTCCACCAGTTTCAATCCCTCTTCCTCTCTCACTCTCCACCTCTCTCTGTGGATTGCCTCCCTTCTTGTGGCACCTCTAACCATCCTCCTCATCTCTTCTGTGCTCTTCCAACAGCACCTCTTCAGTTTTATGACAGTTTTGCACTAATCTGGCTGAGTGTCCCTCCCTGGCCTTTTACCTTCATCTTACATTGTTGTTGGGTCCTGCCTCCTTCTTGTTAGCCATCACTACTTTTTTCACATTTATTTTACCTTGCTCTCCTTTTTCTTGTTTTCTCTTTTATCAACGTATCCCACTGTATTTCCTCATCTCACTCTATACTACCCCAACACATCCCACTTTATTTCCTCATCTTACTCTAACTACCCCAACACATCCCACTTTATTTCCTCATCTTACTCTATACTACCCCAGCATATCCCACTTTATTTCCTCATCTCACTCTATACTACCCCAACACATCCCACTTTATTTCCTCATCTTACTCTATACTACCCCAACACATCCCACTTTATTTCCTCATCTTACTCTATACTACCCCAGCATATCCCACTTTATTTCCTCATCTCACTCTATACTACCCCAACATATCCCACTTTATTTCCTCATCTCACTCTATACTACCCCAGCATATCCCACTTTATTTCCTCATCTCACTCTATACTACCCCAACATATCCCACTTTATTTCCTCCTCTTACTCTATACTACCCCATCATACCCACTATATTTCCTCATCTCACTCTGCACTACCCCAACATACCCACTTTATTTCCTCATCTTACTCTATACTACCCCAACATATCCCATTTATTTTCCTCATCTTACTCTATACTACCCCAACATATCCCATTTTATTTCCTCATCTTACTCTATACTACCCCAACATATCCCATTTTATTTCCTCATCTTACTCTATACTACCCCAACATATCCCATTTTATTTCCTCATCTTACTCTATACTACCCCAACATATCCCATTTTATTTCCTCATCTCACTCTGCACTACCCCAACATATCCCACTTTATTTCCTCCTCTTACTCTATACTACCCCAACATATCCCACTTTATTTCCTCATCTTACTCTATACTACCCCAACATATCCCACTTTATTTCCTCATCTTACTCTATACTACCCCAACATATCCCACTTTATTTTTTCATCTCACTCTGCACTACCCCAACATATCCCACTTTATTTCCTCATAGGTTCATAGGTTCATAGGTTCATACTAGGCTATCTGCCCTGGGGCAATTATAAGCCTAGTCCGATTCTGTATGGCTTACGCCACCCCTTGATTTGAGTATACTGTGCCTTTTTTAAGGTTTAGTTTACTGTGCCTCTGTCTAATAGTGACACGGGAGTAATCCCTGGGACAAACCTACGATCCCCCATCCACTTATCGAGATTCTTCTTGAAGAGATTCAGTGAGGTGCTCTGCCTCACATGAACTGGAATTCTATTCCAGAGTGAAAGGAGCTTCTGGGTTATGAACCTGTCCCTCCAGCAAGTTCTATTTATTTCTGTGTTGAGGTTCAAGTCCCTCGAGCGTGTGGCTCTAAGGGATTTAGATTTACTGAGGTGGAGCATGTCCATTAATTCTGGATTTGACATAGCTTTGTATGTCAGGCATAGATCGCCTCGAAGTAGGTGGTATGCAACTGAGTAGCGCTGGAGTTTTTTTAACCGAGCAGCATATGGCATCTGTTTGAGACCCTTGATCCTCTTGGTGAGATACTTTTGGGGTCTTTCTAATTGCTGCAGGTGTCGGGTAAGGTACATCCCAAAAGGGGCATTGTATTCTATGATGGGCCTGATGAGGGATGAATAAAGGGGCACGATTACCTCTCTTGATCTAGATGTGAAACCCTTCGTGATGAGGTGGGCTATGTAGAAGGTCTTTCTAACCACTTTGGCAATGTGGTTTTCAATGGAGAGATTGCTATCAACTTGGGTCCCCAGGTCCCTAATAACTTTCTCTGTACTTAATGGGTTTCCGCCTATGTGGTAATTTGTGGGCACATTGTTTTTACCAAAGGGTATGACTATATATTTTTTGGCATTTAGCTTTAAACCATGACGCTGGCACCAGTTATCTGTCTCTGTGAGACCTTTTTGAAGGATGTTTGTGTCAGCTGGAGAGTTGATTATGGTGCCCAGTTTGCAGTCGTCTGAGAACTTGGTGAGCCATAGTCCTCCCACGTTTGCCTGTACCTCGGAAAAGTATATACCGAACAAGAGTGGTCCCAGGACAGAACCCTGTGGGATGCCACTTGTGACCGGTTTCGAGTCTGACATGGCTCCAGCAACTCTCACTCTGTGGGTTCTGTCTTTGAGCCAGTTTGCGACCCATCTTGTGACATAGGGGTTTATATTTAAGCTGGATAGCTTATCTATGATGCCCGAGTGGGGCATTGTGTCATATGCCTTTGCAAGGTCCAGATAGGCTGTGTGGACTACCTTCCCTTCATCTATGGCTTTGGTGACTGTTTCAAAGAAGTCAACCAGGTTCAAAAGGCAGGATCTGCCCTTGACAAAGCCGAACTGGGTAGGATCTAGTGTCTGTAGGTCCCCAATGTCTTTGTTTATGAGCTCCATGATGATCCTCTCCATAGCCTTGCAGACTAAGCTAGTCAGGCTTATGGGGTGATAGTTTCCAGGGTCTGTAGAGGCTCCACCTTTGTGGAGTGGGACCACTGTTGCTCTACGCCATTCTGTGGGCACATATCCTGTAGTGAGGCTGAGATTGTATAGCTGTTTTATTTGAGGGATTAGTTCCTCTTGTAGTTCATGTAGGATGCAACCTGGGACGCCATCTGGTCCCATGGAAGCAGTGTTTTTTGCTTTGGAGAGGGCAGCCTTCACCTGAGCATCTGAGATGTTTGGGAGGCAGCCCTCTGCCGGGATAGATACTTGCTCTTTTGGGGTGGAGGGGGTGGAGAAGTTTGCACTGAACCTGTCTGCCAGGATATTGGCGCTGTCTGTGGGTTCAGTGTATTTTTTGTCATTTAGAATCAACTCAGAACAAGTCTGGGAGTTGCATCCCAGGTTTCTAACATAACTGAAAAAAGCCTTATGATTGTCTTTGGTGTCCTGTGCAATGTTTCTCTCGAAGCTGGCCTTGGAGGATTTTATGAGGGATTGTAATTTTTTGCTAGTACTGATCAGAGATGCCTTCCCTATTAGGGATTTTGCTCTATCATGTAGTAGCTTCCTCCTTCTGTTGTACAGTTTATTTATGGCAGGGGTCCACCAGACTGGACGCCTGCCTTTGGATGATTGGGTCTTGGTTTTGTTTGGGATAGCATGATCCATGCATTCCTGGAGATGTCCGTAGAATGCATTTATATAGGATTCTGCAGTTTGGGCTGTAGTTTCCACTGGCCCTGGGGCCTTGAAGGATTCCACTTCAGTTTTGAGAAGTGAGAAGTTCGCTTTTGAGAAGTTTTTCACTGTGGTTTTCTGGGCTGGGGTGGGGTCGGGATGTGGACATCCAGTGAAATTAATTTATGGTCTGATCTTACCAATGAGGGATATACTTCTGGTGTGGAGCATAGAGTCCCCATGTTGTTAATGATCAGGTCTAGTATGTTGTCCCCTCTTGTGGGAGTGGTGACTAGTTGTTCCATAGCATTTGAGTTTATAATTTCCAGGAATCTTTGGGCTAAGGTGTTGGGGCTTGAGTAGTGCTTCCAGTCAATGTTTGGGTAGTTGAAGTCACCCAATATAATGGTGTTCGGAGAGATCTTCATGTTCTCCAATGTTTTCAGGAAAGCCGAATGGGATTCCTGACTTTGAGAGGGTGGTCTGTAGGATGCTTTAAACTGAAAAGCAGTCTTGCCCACTGTTAGTTGCACAAGGATGGTCTCCGATACTTCGTGCAATGCCACTAACCTGGAGGTGTGGATATCATTGATAAATATGGAAACTCCCCCTCCTTTTGTGGTTCAGTCCGGGTTTTGGGGCTGAAAAGCATGATATGAGGTATAGCCTGGTAGTGCTGGGGTGCTCTCTGGAGCCTTGAACCAGGTTTCTGTCACTGCACAGATATCGATGTTCTCCATACTGAGGAGAGCTTTGAGTGCGTGCATCTTGAGGTTAAGACTTCTGGCGTTTAGCAGCATTACCCTTAGTTTCTTGTTCCTTGTGCTGTCTATGGGGGTGGGTTTGACTTTTGAGCCTTGCCTAAAAAAGGCACTATGGGGCTGGCAAGAGCCTTTGCCAATATCTGAAAGCCCAGTGGTGACAGGTGCAAGCCATCCCTAGCGAAGCAACGTGGCTTGTCGAGCATGTCATCCCAGGCTGACAGACACTGGATCCCCTTTGAATGACACCAAAATTTTAGCCAATTGTTAAAATCGATAATTTTGTCTTTGTACTGTGGCATCATTCTAGGTGAGGGTAAGATGCTGCTCAAGGTCAGGGTCATACCAGCCTGGGCTACATGATCAGAGAGCTCCTCTATGTCTCTTTTCATGTAGTCCAGGGAGGTACATCTCAGGTCATTCACACCAGCATGTACAATGACTGAGTCATATTTGTATTTGCTTTGGAGTGACCTGAGTGCTTGCGTTATGTGTCGGATCCTAGCACCCGACAGGCAGCTCACTGTGACCTTCTCTTTATTCAGCCTGGTGAGCGGGACATCAGTGTGTCTGACAATAGAGTCACCTATAACAAGAGTATCAGGTGTGTTATTCAGCCTTAAGGGCTGTGGCTGCTTGGCACACTGACTTTGTGGGTTATGTGTTGTGTGTGTTTTGTTTTGAGGTTGCGTTTGCTTGGATGTCTGCTTTGGAGGTCTCTGTTGCTTAGGTAGATTTTTATTTAGAGCCTCCAGTATGTTTTGTGTATTTATGTGTTTGGTTCGCTGATGTGGTGGGACTATGTGATACTGGAATTGTGTTGTGTGAGGTTACCTTCTCCTCCTGACTGGTTACACCAGTTTTGAGATGAGAGAGCTCAGCCTCCAGTTTGGCTAAATAGTTGCATCTCTCACATATATTTGAACCTCTTTGGAGGAGGAGAGGGTTGTCCGTGTACATGAGACAGTTGTAACATTGCCTCAAAATTCCTAGATTCACCAGCTGGACTGGAGAGGAAACCATTGACTGACCTTTGGACATGCTAGAGTAATAGGGAAACTGAATTTAAGACGGACCAATAGAGGACAGGGTAATCAGAGAGTATAAGAGTAAGTAGTGCTTATGGTTTAATAGTGCTAATTTGTAGGATTACTTAATTGGACCAGTGAAGGGCCTTAGAATGAGAATATGGTGTTTAAATTGAGAGATAGAACAGTTCTAAGGGAAAAAGTGAAGAGCAGACTTTGTGGAGCCAGGAATAGTTTAAACCCAATTAGGCGGCACTGCCCGTTGTTGCGCTATGCTCAAAAACACACAAAACCACGCAAAAGAGGGTTTTAAGAGAGGAAGATGAAGGAGTTTTGGAATTGACCCAGAATGGCCAATAAAACTACAGTTTCAAGTCAGTAACCACTCCCACAGGGGCAGGCAGGCTGCTCAATGTTTTTCACTGCCACTGATCAACAGAGAGACTTTCCTTTAGCCCAAGCAAAAAATGGCCTCACAGAAACTTACAAACAGTTCAAGAACAGCAAGCCTGTAACTGAACTTTTTTAAATCTCAGAAAAGTGGGAAAAAGCAAGATTTGTTTTGTTTTTGTTTTTCAGAGATAGCAGAGGTTAACAAGTATCAGCAAGTTATAACAGTGCAGTAAATGACCCCACACAAGAGTGCTAGGCCAAAGACAGATACAATGCAAGTTTTGAGAAAAAAACGATTTTAAAAATAAGTGCAAACAGGAAATTCAGTAAACAGCTCTAGGTTGTGCTCTAAATACAGTTTCTAATGCAGAAATCAAATTTAACAAGCCAGAAAATGCTCAAAATAGGCGGCTATGCAGAAAAACTTAGCAAATAAACAGAGGAAAAATACTTAAAGTCTCAAAAGTTGCTCCTTTCTTCTCTCAGCATTTTCTCCTCTTGGTGGGTGCTTCGCCAACAGCCAACAAGCCTGAAAAGATGCCTAAACCATGAGGCAACCAGGTTTTAAGAGAGGAAGATGAAGGAGTTTTGGAATTGACCCAGAATGGCCAATAAAACTACAGTTTCAAGTCAGTAACCACTCCCACAGGGGCAGGCAGGCTGCTCAATGTTTTTCACTGCCACTGATCAACAGAGAGACTTTCCTTTAGCCCAAGCAAAAAATGGCCTCACAGAAACTTACAAACAGTTCAAGAACAGCAAGCCTGTAACTGAACTTTTTTAAATCTCAGAAAAGTGGGAAAAAAGCAAGATTTGTTTTCGTTTTTTTGTTTTTTCAGAGATAGCAGAGGTTAACAAGTATCAGCAAGTTATAACAGTGCAGTAAATGACCCCACACAAGAGTGCTAGGCCAAAGACAGATACAATGCAAGTTTTGAGAAAAAAACGATTTTAAAAATAAGTGCAAACAGGAAATTCAGTAAACAGCTCTAGGTTATGCTCTAAATACAGTTACTAATGCAGAAATCAAATTTAACAAGCCAGAAAATGCTCAAAATAGGCGGCTATGCAGAAAAACTTAACAAATAAACAGAGGAAAAATACTTAAAGTCTCAAAAGTGGCTCCTTTCTTCTCTCAGCGTTTTCTCCTCTTGGTGGGTGCTTCACCAACAGCCAACAAGCCTGAAAAGATGCCTAAACCATGAGGCAACCAGGTTTTAAGAGAGGAAGATGAAGGAGTTTTGGAACTGACCCAGAATGGCCAATAAAACTACAGTTTCAAGTCAGTAACCACTCCCACAGGGGCAGGCAGGCTGCTCAATGTTTTTCACTGCCACTGATCAACAGAGAGACTTTCTTTTAGCCCAAGCAAAAAATGGCCTCACAGAAACTTACAAACAGTTCAAGAACAGCAAGCCTGTAACTGAACTTTTTTAAATCTCAGAAAAGTGGGAAAAAAGCAAGATTTTTTTTTGTTTTGTTTTTTTTCAGAGATAGCAGAGGTTAACAAGTATCAGCAAGTTATAACAGTGCAGTAAATGACCCCACACAAGAGTGCTAGGCCAAAGACAGATAAAATGCAAGTTTTGAGAAAAAAACGATTTTAAAAATAAGTGCAAACAGGAAATTCAGTAAACAGCTCTAGGTTGTGCTCTAAATACAGTTACTAATGCAGAAATCAAATTTAACAAGCCAGAAAATGCTCAAAATAGGTGGCTATGCAGAAAAACTTAGCAAATAAACAGAGGAAAAATACTTAAAGTCTCAAAAGTGGCTCCTTTCTTCTCTCAGCGTTTTCTCCTCTTGGTGGGTGCTTCACCAACAGCCAACAAGCCTATACTACCTCACTCTATACTACCCTAACATATCCCACTTTATTTCCTCATCTTACTCTATACTACCCCAACATATCCCACTTTATTTCCTCATCTCACTCTATACTACCCCAACATATCCCACTTTATTTCCTCATCTCACTCTATACTACCCAAACGTATCCCACTTTATTTCCTCATCTTACTCTATACTACCCCAACATATCCCACTTTATTTCCTCATCTTACTCTATACTACCCCACTTGCTTGTAGTCTGACAACCTTTGCACTTGTAGTCCTGTAATCTGCCTTTCTTCTCTTTGTTGTTTTCTCCCCCTATCATATCTGCAGAAACCCTTTTACCTCCTTCTCTTCAGTCACAGCCTATTCTCTTGTTCCTGAGTAACCAGACAACTAATGTGCTTAGCTCCCATATTTTGCTACAAAGCTGTCCCATTGTAATGCAGACCTCACATACTCTGCCATTCAAAAGCTCCCTGTGACAAACTGTTTCTCCATATCCTAACTTCACAAATCTTTCTTTCACTTTCATTTTGTTAAGCTGGAAATACTCTTTCAATGTCCCTGTATTGAAAACCTAGCTTTTCCTTTTATTTTCTTTTTTCTGTATATGCATATTTTTCACTTAGCTAGGCTTTTCAATTTTTTCCATGAACTGATAAGCAAGTGCAAGAGAAATAACAAATTGAAAGGTGACTACAATTACAGGATAGGCAGTTGTTTAATTTACAATAAAATTCCTTACTCAAAGACAGAGGATCATCTGTGCCTACTCATCTGTTCTGAAGACACATTTTCACTGTCTTTGAGGAGCAATCAGATCATAAGGTTAGTGTTAATCTGTTGTTAGAAAGATTCAGAAGGACACACCTTTGAGAGGTAACAATTTACCCTTAGTCCTTACTTATTTATGAATGTATGTATTTGTTTGTTTGCTTGTTTATTTATAATGACCAATTTCAGTCTCAGAACAAGTTTGAGAACAGAGGTACACAATACAGCAGAAAAAAAAATACATGCTAATTATATAGCATTATTATCAACAAAACAGTATTGAGTTAGTAAGATCAAAACAAGATAAGTAATACGACATTCAAAGTGTAAGATGATTATAAATGCACAGATTCATCAGTAAATTAGATGTATGAATGGTAGATAGGGTGACATGGTGTGAAGTACATTTGAGTATAAATTATGAAGATAGTAAGGGAAATGAAGGAGAAATTAAGCAATGTGGCTATAAGAGAGGCACTGGCATTTGGCAAATTTCCAGAGAAGGGCCTTTAACTGGGTTTGGAATATTGGTCAGGATGAAGTGACTTTGATTTAGGAGAGTAAAGATTCCCATAGTCCAGGGCTGTGAAGGAATGGCCTCTGCAGTGGAGTATTGTTCATTGGGGGAGGGTTATTGTAATGTAGGTGCAGTGTGGTTCTTGCTTCTAAGGTTGTAGGACAGTGTCTAGTTAGTTGGGCTGTTAAGAAGAGAATGATTATTTAGCAGTTTGATTAGTTATGATCTTAACAGAAGGTCAAGCCTGTGTTTTACTGGGAACCAATTTGCCGTTTCCAATGATTTGTAATGATGTTCATTTTTAGGGGAGATTGTGACATATTTACGTATTTGACTGGTGATTGACTGGATTTGTGTGGAGTTTCTATATGATGCAGTTACAGCAAGGAGGGGACCATATTGCAGTTGGGATAGAAGAATGTCTTTCTCTCTTGTTATACTGGTTGCGTGGTAAGAAAGGGGCAGACTTTTATGGCACAAAATAGTAGGCTATTAACCTTTGACTTGTATTTTGGACAAACCAATTTACTGGAGTTGAGTAGGAGGTTTTGTTTATTGCTCCAGTGGATTAGTGAAAGGAGGTCTGACTTTTTATAGATTAGCAAGGGGTGATTTGAGTGGAGTATGACCATGCCATCAGTGTATAGTGTTGTAGAGAAGTGAGGTAGGTCAAAGGGCAGTTTGTTTATGTAGGTGGAGAATTTGACGGGAGCAAGAATGGACTCTTGTGGGACTCCGTTTTGAAGGCTAAATGACTGACAGAAAGAAAAAGAATGATTCTGATATAGAAGTGAAGGTTGGATAGATAGTTTCAAAACCACAATAGGGTATCTAGGCTGTACTTTCTCCAGCAAGGTATTGAAGGATAATGTTGTGATCCATGAGATTAAAGGCTTTAGTGATGGCACCAGTGAATAGCCCTTTATCAATGCCTAATAAAATTCAATCAGGAACGGTCCATAGGACTTTCTGTGTACTGCGACCTGACCAAAAGTAATTTTGTTTGTGGGGGAGGACACTGTAGGTACTAATAAAATGAGTCAGCTGTGAGTAGATGATTTTCTCTAGAATCTTTCCTGATGTGGAGAGTGTATAGATAAGTCAAAAGTGAAAAGTTTTGATGGGGTTTCATTGCTTAGGCATATGGTTTATTATAGCTACATTTAAGATGTTTGGCATTGTATTTTTGGAAGGGATAGATTAGATATATGTTGCAGAGGCATTGTAATGGAGTCCTTGGGGTAGTATATGAACCATGGATGAAGGCCATCTGAAACTTGTGGACTGTTGGTTCTTATTTGCTCAAGTAAACTTTCTATGCCTTTAGTGTGATTTATTTGAAGTAAAATGATTGAATGTAGAGAGAAGAGGTTCAGGTGCTTTGATGGGACCTGTGTCAGTGGTAGGGAGTTTAGGTAGATTGGTAAACTCTGAAATAAACTCAGATGGTGATAATTTAGCTGTCATGTTTTGTGTACTTGTCTGAGTTTTCTTTCATATTGGTTGAATCACTTCCTTCCAGAATTGTTTATGGGAGTTAGAGAATTTTTCTTTTCCTTCATATGTTGACTTTTATTTCTCCTTATGGCTTGTTTTTCAGAGGTTTCTGAGTAGAGAGTATCTTTCTCTATTGCTGGCATTGGGTTAGCTTTTCATGTATGCCATGTGCCATCTTGGAATTTTGAAAGTGATTTGAGTTCAGAAGTCATACATGCATTTTAACTAGGGCTGGATTCAGATGTTATTAGAAAGCAGGAATTTTGGAGATTTCTGAGTACGTTAGTGAGAGATTCAGTAGCTAGGTTAATGTCATTTATACTTAAGACAAATGACCATTCATAGGTTCATAGGTTGGTACTAGGCTATCGGCCCTAGGGCCTATACAAGCCTAGTCATAACAATTCCCTGGCTATTTCTTCCCACACTATTTACTTCCCTGGACCCCTGTCTAGCAGGGCAACTGACGTGATCCCCAGGGTGAATTTCCTTTCTCCCATCCAATCATCAAGGTTCTTTTTGAAGAGGGCCAAAGAGGCGCTCTGCTTGACATGTATGGGCAGTCTATTCCAGAGTCTGTGGAGTCTCTGGTTCAGGAACCTATCCCTCCAGCATGTTTTGTTTATTGTGATGACAAGGTTTAGATCCCTGCAGTGTGTGGCTCTGAGGGATTGGGATTTCTTTAAGTGTAGCATGTCCAACAGCTCTGGGTTTGACATTTCCTTGTATGTTAAGCAGAGATCGCCTCAGAGTAGACGGTATGTGACAGAGTATAGCTGGAGTTTTTTAAGGCTGTCAGCATAGGGCATCTGCTTTAGGCCTGTGATTCTTTTAGTGAGGTATTTCTGTGGCCTTTCCAGTTGTTGCAGATGTCTTGAGAGGTACATACCAAATGGGGTGTTGTATTCTATAATGGGTCTAATGAGGGATGAGTACAGTGGGACAATGACCTCCTTTTTGCTGTATGAAAAGCCCTTAGTGATGAGGTGTGCCACATAGAAGGATTTCCTGACTGTTGTGGCAATGTGGTTATTGAAGGTGAGACCACTGTCCACCTGTGTCCCTAAGTCTCTTATCACACTTTTGGTGTCTAGTGTACTGCCACCCATGAGGTAATTCACGGGTACATGTTTTTTTCCCAAAGGGGATAACTATACATTTCTTGGCATTGAGCTTGAGCCCATGGCTCTGGCACCAAGCATCTGTTTCTGTAGGGCCCTTTTTTAGAGTATCCATATCATTTGGGGATTCAATAATGGCTCCCAGTTTGCTGTCATCTGCAAACTTTGTTAGTCAGAGTCCCTTAGTGTTGGCCTGTACTTCAGAGAAGTAGATGCCAAACAGAGGTCCCCAGGACTGAACCCTGAGGTACTCCACTTGTCACTTGTCTGGAGCTGGATTTGGAGTAAGCTACTTTTGCAGTGTGGGTTCTGTCAGTAAGCCAGTTGGCAACCTATGGAGTGACTTAGGGATTAATGCCCAGCTTAGTAAGTTTATCTATGATTCCAGAGTGGGGGATGGTGTCAAAGGCCTTGGCAAGGTCCAGATAGGCTGTGTGGACTGCCTTACTCTCGTCCACGGCTCTGGAGACTGATTTGAAGAAGTCAATCAATTTTGAAAAATGTTTCTTTGAGTTTATTGATGTTGGAGACTCCCTTTGGATGGAAGGTGATTAATGTGGGAGGAAGCTTTAGGCATGTACATTTATGGATAAGCTGATTGGTCAGTGATCATTGATGGTGGTGGGTGGATCTTAATGTTAGGTACTAGGGATGTGTTGTCAGTAATGATTATGTCTAAGAGGGTGTGGTTATTGGTTATGAGACTAGGTCGGGTGGGGTGTTGTACTGGTTGTTTGAGGATGTGGTCAGTTAAGATACCTGTGATTTAATGTGAATGGCATGAAGCAGATGTAAGCTGAAATAATTTAATGCAATGAGGATTATTTTATTACCTGGGGAAGAGGTTATATCTTGGATAATGTGTTAGAACTTTCCTGGAAAAGATCTGGGAGGAAGATAAGCTACTAATAGGTAAAAGGTTTTCTTTTTATTGGTGAGAATTTTTATTAGAAGCCAATGTTGGAGAGTATCTGAGTGTATGTTAGCTTGGGCTATGAGTTGCATGTTTAGAAGTGACTTACATAGAAGAAACCACCATTTCTTATTCCAGGTCTGGCATCTAAGTAGTAGTTATATTGTGCGGAAAGAGCATAATTGTGGGTTGTACTTTTTAATCCAGGATTGAGTTGAGTTACAATATCTGGTTTGTGCTTTGAAAGCAGTGTACTTAACTGGTCTAGTGCGTTTTGGCGTCTTTCTGTTTTTATTACCAGGCATGAGAATATGGAGGAACCTGGACTGGATTTGATGTTGTTTCTTTGGAATATTATGAGTATAATGAGTGTGAGTTTGTAGAGGGTTTTAGTTTTAAAGAGCTTTTGTAAAAAGAGGAATGTGAATGGAATGGGAGGGGTTGTGACTAAAACTTCCTATGAAGGAGTTGAATATTAGAGGAGTGGGCAGGAAATAATGGAGGGAGAGGGTTGTGTGAGAGCATGACTGATAAGTAGGTCAGGTCATGTGTGTTGAAAAGAAAGATGTTGTACATTGGAGGTGGTTTTGATGGTGTACTGAGCTGTGTATTTTAGAATAGTTTTGTGTCTACTGGCTAAGAGTATTATCAAATTTCATCAATAGTAGTATAGTGGAGAACGTGATTGCTCTGAAGATGCTTATGGTAGTTGTGTGTAAAGATTGCTTAGTATGGTAATACTGGGAGTAATGCAATGTTGGGGCAGAATTTGTGAATGTGGTTGGGTAATTGAAGTATTGTGATTTTTCCTTCTCAAAGGGAGTAGATTAAAGGTTTTGGATTATTTAGTAGTGATAGTATTTAACAAAGTTTGGAGCAGATAGAAGATGACTTGGATAAATGGTAGGAAGAAGCTTGGAGTAATGTTTATACGTCTGTGTGCTATTGAATTTTGCAGATTTTGAGAGTTGTGGAATGTACACCTTTTATAGTGAAGGGAGAGGTGGGTTGATGTTGTAGAAGACCATTGAGTAGAAATGTAATGTTCTCAGGAGTGACTGGAGAGTTGGAGGAGGGGGCTGAGAACAAAGCAAGAGACACCTTCCTGAGTTAGCAGTAGTCAGTCTGTTGGTGCATGCTCAGAAGACCCTGACCCACTGAGTCTAGCAACAAAGGGTAAGAAAATCCGACTCCTGAGACTGAGGTCCCATCTGCTTGAGTTGGTGGTAACTTGGGTGGATGTAAAAGATCCCATGGGACTTAATAAAAAGAGTAGGAGGAAATTTCCCGATGCCCTAGCCAAATTTCCTCTAGCAGTACAAATACCACCTTGGTTGTCCCCTGAAAAGAGGCTACTTGCCTAATGGAACTAACCTGGTAAACAAAGGATAAATAAAAAAAATAAATACATTTTTCATATACCAGGGAAAAAAATACAATTAATTCTTGTCTTATCAATCCACTGATTTCAAAAATGCAAGAGACTTGAACAATATTCTGTGTTCCAGTGTCCCACATTTACTACACTCCCATCTAGTTTCACATGAAAGCTTCACAATTAATGTCAATATTTGGGTTCTAAAGATGTTTCTCTTTTGTGTATTAATGAAATGAACAGAATATAAGTTTCTTGATTACTACAGAATGATATTGCAACAGCAGAAGATATTGCACAATCACTAGTGACCATTATTATAACATCCATAGGGTGCAGAAAATACACATGGCTTCAGATATTGTTTTATAAATGGAATGCAATCATGCTTCCCCTTCATACTGTAACTCTCATGTCCTTGTCCCCTGCAGTTTTCTGGTTCATAGTTTCATAGGTGTGTACTAGGCTAATGGCCCTGGAGCCTATATAAGCCTAGCCCAAGAAGACTTCCTGGCATCATGCCACCCATAGTTAGTTTCCAGAGCCCCTTTTAAGCAAAGCCACTGAAGTGATCCCTGGGGGTGAACTTCCTATTGTCCACCCACTCATCATGATTTCTCTTAAAGAGGGCCAGTGAAGTGCTCTGCTTGACGTGAATGGGAAGTTTGTTCCAGAGTATGGGAAGTCTCTGGGTTAGGAACCTGCCAACCCAGTGGTAATTAGCTTAAGGTCCCTGGAGCATGTGGCATGGAGGGATTGGGATTTCTTTTGGAGTAGCATATCTAGCAGCTCTGGGTCAGACATGGCTTTGGAGGTCAAGCAGAGATCGCCTCTAAGTAGGTGATAAGAGACAGAGTATAGCTGGAGTTTTTTGATTATGTCCTTATAGGGCATGTGTCTAAGACCTAAGATCCTCTTGGTGGGGTATTTTTGTGGCCTTTCCAGTTGTTGTAGGTGTCTAGTGAGGTACATACCAAATGGGGCATTGTATTCTATAATAGGTCTAATGAGGGACGAGTATTACAAGACGTATAACCTAATGCTGTTTAGCAACACGACAGTTGTATCATGCTGTGTTATTTAGGAAAGCATCAGTTGTTTCAGGTGCTTACAGACAAGTATGCTTTTAAGTCTACTTTATTGGATTTTTCTATATAGGCAGTCAGTGACATGACAAAGACTTTGATGTGTTTTGTACAATCTAATAGAACTACTCCTTGGTATCCCGTATTATTTGTTTATTTATTTTAAAGTCCCTAACATTTCTACACATTACTAATATTAACTCACTCTGAATTACTTTACTCAAATAATAGTCATGAATTTTATAACTAGAAATGTGAGGTTGATGATTCCCAACTACAGGATCACATTTATCAAGAAAATGACCATTGCTTGTTAAAGGGCAGCCAATACTCCCCATATATATGTCAAGTTATGTTTTGTCAAGTACAAACAGATTGTGAGCAATCTAATGAATGTCTCTATATGTATATTCTCATGTTACTGACCAGTGTTTTTTCCATTTCTGTGTCCAAAACTAACTTGATTTTGCAGCAGTATCTTCACATTTTGCTGAGTGTTCATTATACTTGACAGCAGTCACTTTTACAATAAGCTTTATCACTCAGGCTCTCCACTCACACTTCCCAAATATTTTGGCCTGCATTTGCAAAGGTAGTGGCTTTTTTGCCTTCCTTGGATTCACCAAAGAAAGCACAAAGCAGGATGTACCGAAACAGGTCAATACACAATTGTCTGTTTGCTGAGACTGTGTACACTCTAGTCAGATCTTCTTGACGCTTTAAGAAATGAACATACCTATTTATATCTTTACAGATATTAAGAGAATATTTAGATAACTGGATGGGTTGTAAAGTGTATTCCTTAAATGCGGAGTCTGTGCTTTAATTATAACTTTTGGACTTTGCACAGTTACACTAAAGTAAAAAACGATGAAACTATATTAATACATTTTCTGCTATGCTGTGGTGAAGGGTTCCAATAACGTTGCTAAAATTTCAAGTTTATTGACTCTTTTTGTTGTTTTATCACAGATAGTCATCATGAAGATTTTCCTTTAGAAAGTTTTTTTTGTGTGTGGAGTTGAACATAATGTTGAAACGATTAGCATTACAAAATACTAAAGTCAGCCATAAAAATCAGATGTCAAAATCCTTTGACTCCCTTTCTGTAAGAAAATTTAAATTTTTAGAGAAGATAAAAAAGTTACGAAACTTACGCATCACAAAATGAAAACCATAAATAAAACAATGTCTTTACTCAAGGATTCTGCAGTTTCACTTTCATATAATGTCTTATCTGGTAATAGGTGCATTTTTTCAATTTTATTCTATCAGGAATGAGATGTCCATTACCGAGGTGGTTAGGAAGCCTCAGCCAACCAAGGTACCAGTTTTAAAGAATTACCCATAGTAATATCATCTTCTTATTGCTGGGGCACATTAGCTTCCCCATTCTCTCCCTTTGCCTAAGTGAAAAAGAGCCTGACCAAGTAATGCACTACTGCTTCAACCAAAGAGGACTCTGGAAACAAGCAAGTTCCTGACATGGACTAACATAGTTTCATAATCAAGCTGGATGACCTTTCACCTATATCAGCACCTGTGAAGGCATTATATAGATCTAAAAAAAGTCTACTGCCACCATTATAGATAGAAGAAGAAACTTTATATGTCGAAGTCTCCCTTGTCAGTATGTTTTGTCTGACATTAAAAACACTTTGGTGGGGATTTAATAAACTCCGTGTAGGAATAATGTAAGTCCTACACAGAGGGTACCGTGGCCGTGTCTGTGGCTCCCCCTCAGCTGCACGCCTTGCATATTGCTGAAGGCACATTACTGAGGGAGAGACGTGTAACATGGTTACTGAATCAGTGTAGAGGGTGTGTTACAGTTTCCGGAGATGAGTAACATACCCCCCTGCACTGTCAAAGTGTCAGATGGCACTAAAATATAAAGGTTTAAATATTTTATTTCCTTTTTGTGTGTGTGTGTGTGTGTGTGTGTGTGTGTGTGTGTGTGTGTGTGTGTGTGTGTGTGTGTGTGTGTGCGTCTCTATGTGGTGCGGCATGCCGCTTAGCAATGGGCACATGCCAGACATCTAAAAATAGAAACTGGATGCTTTTAATTTTAACTTCAAAGGTCATGTTTAAGCATAGCTGAGCTTGTTTGTGCAGTGCTTAAACGTAACTGAGAGCTATATAGAAATGTATAGCAGTAGTCATCATATCCATGTAGCTAAATGGTTAGAATCATGGCCCTGTATGCAGTAGGTTCATAGTTTGAATACACAGACAGACCATTCAGCTTTTACATCTGACAGCAAAGTTTTATAACTTAATTTTTATTTTATTGATGTATGTATTGTTGACATATGTTAACCGGGTTAGTCCAGCTGTGCCAGAAGCCCATTATCAGTGGAGACCTGAGGAGAAAAGATCCAGTTACACACAAGTCTACAGTACATAAAATACACACTCCAAAAGAAAGAAATTAAAAAAAACATAAGGTCAGGAAATATAGAAGGGCAATACATACACATAATAATAAAGTAGTAGTAATGAACAAATAATTTAATTTTAGTTTTTTTTTTAAATGTGGTTTGCTGTTAGCTAAGCCAAGCTAAACAGTGCTTAAACAGGACCAGTTTTAGCAGTACTTAGCAACACGTAGCTTCACTTAGCTGGTTTGGGCACTGCTAAGCAAACCCTGTTTAAGCAGTCTTTAGCTTAGCTTAGCTCATTGTGAAAGACCATGACATCCAACTGCTGCAGGGCCAGTTCCAGGGACCGTCTGGCAAACGACCTCATCAGTGCAACTGATATCTCCTGCACATGTGAGCAGGCGTGTCATCGCTATGACGACCTGAGGTATAGGAAAAGGGGACTTCTGGACATCTGGGTCCAGGATACTAGAGATGGTAATGTCCCACAAGTTTGTAAGTATTGTTACTACTGTATTACCAATACCTAAGCTGCATGTGTGATAGACAGGTATGCATAATGGTGTGTTTCTCTCCCCACAGCTGCAGAGGAGAGAGCTCACAACCTGGAGGCCCATGCAGGGTGCCTGGCCAGGTTAAGTTATGAGTGTGGTGAGTACAGATATATCTTTCAATCTATAGTAATATAAATAAGACAGAGTACAGGAGCAACTGTCAGTAGGTATATTCTGTTTTGAGTGTACTGCAATGAATGTGGTCATAGACCTGGACTGATATAACTGAGTAACGCCAGGTACAGTTCAATATAGATGAAAGTATGAAACCTGCTAATGTATAAGGAAAGAAAGTTACTAATGCATTAATAATGTTAAGGAAATAAAAGTTTATACTGTATTAATAATGTTAAAGTAATAAAGTGCAACTGCATTCATAATGTTAAGGAAATAAATTCAACTGCATTCATATTGTTAAGGAGATAAAGATACTACTGCATAAATTGTGGAATAACAGCTGTCTTACAGCACCTGCATTATTAAAATGTTCATCAGTAAAGACTGTTATATGTATACCAATCATTGTTTCATGTCACCCCAAATAAAGCTGTGTTGCGCAAAATGTGTGTATTTTGTGCTGTTGGTCAAGAAATCGAGTATTGCAAGTGCTGTGAAGTAAAAACGGGAATAATACCATGAAGTGACTGAAGGTTAGCTGATAAAGCACTGTTCTGTTAAAGTGTATATGTGGAGCTGTACTACAAGATATAATGCATTTTGATATTTTGATAAAAAGTCCAGAAGCACTGTGCTTCTGGACTTTTTATCAGTTTGTTTCTGTTCTTTATGCATTTTGATATTTGTTCTGCACTAAGATCTGAGTCTAGAATAGTAATGGCTAAGGTATAATAGTGTGTTTATCTCAGGATTGTCTTGTGTTAACCACTGCATTTCAGCTGTATACAATCCTTAGTTAGTTACGCTGCTGCAGGCAAGTATGAAACTGTAAAAGCTGTAGACTGCAAACATACCATCTGCAACTGTATATAGATCAGGTAGGTAACCCACGACTCGAATATGGTCTGTACACATCACACATATTCCCATCCACTAGGGGTTAAATTTATATACCTACATTCCAAGTATTAATACACAGTTCACCTACTATCTCTGTCATGCATGAATCTCATGCATGTGTGTTCAGGTGTCACTGCAGTCTTGTATGACACTCTACCACTATTACCAGGTCACACTTTGTTACCAGGTGAGCTCTAGGCATATATTAGTCAGTCAATATTCAGCAGTGGCTCAGTGTGATAAATGCTAGGTATGTTATACATTTTGTCACACACAGACTGGAGTTCGAATCCAAGGGCAGGTACAACTAAATATTAATAGAAACTGTTACGTATTTTTAACAGATGTTCTCCCCACAGGACCTACAGGTAAATAAATGGCTGTAGTATCTGTTCAAATGGGTTACTAATTTGTGTGTCCAGATGTACCAGAGTGTTAACAGCATTGCTTGGCAAGGTGATAAGACTGCAGTAAATAAAAATTCAACAAGTACAATACTAATACATCTTATTAAAACAAATAAAACTGTTTAATCTTGGCATGGTTGTATGCCTGGTGTGTCTGTGAATGTCTGCTGATAGTCTAACCCCATGCTTGCCAAGAATGGAATGATAAGCATAAACTCTCTGGACTGTGCATGATACATGTCTCTCAAGTGTCATGCTGTCACGGACTGTGATCCTGGTTGCCAAATAACTGGGACACAGATTTAATGGCCACTTGATTTATCTCAATAGCACAGTCACAGTACATCAGTCTACAGTACACCTTGGTAGTCACATATGTTCCCCTGACATGTAATAGTCCCCTGTCATTGTGTACCTGTAGGTGTTACAGCTTGGCCCATTCTGTCCCATGCAGATAGCTTGAGAGGTATTGTAGGTGCTACAGAAGCTATAGGGCACTTGTATACATAAATTAAAAGACCTGTAGAGTATATAAGAGTTCTGTTGCAAACAATATGGCCTATACTAGTAGTAATGGCATGTATTTATCTCTCCTCCTACCCCTTATCTGCATCATAATTTATTATTCTTACACATCAGATGTGGTTTGCTTTTAACATGTTCTCAAAATGTTATGTTGGGCCTTGCGTTTTATTATTGTTATGTATTACAATGGTTGCATACTTACATACCTTGTTGAATTAGCTGTGTTGTTGGCCTTATGTCATAAATGTTACTGGCATGTTGTTACAATATTGACTGTTATACCACTTATTGTTGTGTTCCATATGCTATGCAATCTTATATTACTGGGTTAATTGGAACAACCTGGCATACTGTTATAACTAACGTTTAAATGTTCTGTTCATTACTAACCTATACACTTTAAAAAAACATATACACCATAGCTCGACTGGGTAGGCCGGTTCCCATGGATCCACCTACCCTACCTCAACTGGTAGTGGCACCGGGTCCAAGCATGTCTAGGACCCAACCTAGAGCTGCCCCCACCGGGTGGAACTGCCTCAGGAAATGGGGCCTGTCCCCCCAGGAGTGGGCACGGAGAGGGAGTGGTCACCCAGTGACAGCTACCAGGCATGGTGCACATGATCATGCAGCAAGGGTTTGGCAATCTGCACTGGACTAAGGGAAGACTGGCCAAGCTAGATGGGCAGGCTGTGCCCGATGCCCAGCCCCCAGCACAGCACCTTCAGGGCCGTGAAGGAGCAGTGGTGACTGCCCATGGGTGGGGAGCTCAGTCCCACTGCTGCCATCTAGGGGAAATTGGTTCTCCAATTCCACAACACCCTCACTGTCCAAGGTATTTATTGCCCTCATATGTCATACACTGCCCATCTGTTGTCTTGTCTGTTTTGTATGTTTGCAAATGCTACCTCTCCTACCCAACTTACCTCCTCACATGTACCTATGTCCTTTCCCCAACATTCTACTCTCTCCTTAAAAAAAAAATGGGCATCTGTCCCACAAAAAATATTGCCCCATACATAGCTCTCCATTTTGCCCACACCTACACTGCCCACAATCAATCATTACAGCAATTTATCAACAAAGTTATGTCACCCACACCCCTCTCTCTGGGATGTGAGGATCCAAATTCCAAAGTGTCCACAGCCACCACAACTGTTGCTGTACAAGATATAGAAAGCTATGGTCTTTTTCTACACCTGTCCTGCACATCCCTACCTGCCTTTCACATTATTTTTCCCCTGATTGCCCCCATTTCACCACTTTCCTATCCCCCGCTCTTTTTTTTTTTTTTTTGGAATTAGTGTGGGTTTAAGTGGAGATATGCGCCATGTCATGCAAACCCGCTTAAAACTGCTATGATCATCTTATATGTTCCTAACACTGTTATGCACATTAGCAAAATAATCACCCCTGACAAGTCTCAAACCCAACTACAGCATAGTGCATTATCCCACTAGGCCACTCAGTTCAGATGAGTATCAAGTGTTTCTATAAACATATCCTGATTGCCAGTGATGCACATCAGCAAAAATAATTGCACCTGCCAAGGTTTGAACATACCTGCCAAGGTTTGAACCTGGGACCCTGTCAATTACAGGAGAGTGCATTAGACCACTAGGCCACTCAGCTGTAATGAATAGTAGGTGTTTCTATAAACATATCCTGATTGCTAGTGACACACTACTTTTACATATACTGGGATAAATTACAGCGTACATGGGAATGTGATGCAAACAGCAAACCAGTACACAGCCAAATACATGTTGATACGTGAGGCTTATGATAGCAGGTACAGCTGACAACTGCACAGATTGTTGCAGAATGTCCACAGTTGTGCCACCTACTTTTGGCATGGTTGTCACAAAACCTATTCTGTGTGCTAACATACTGGCAAGTCAGTGCAGGTTGAGGTAACAAAATCATGACAGACAGTTCATTGTCACATGTCAAACCCATCTGAACATACATTTTCATACAAATCCTGTGTAACACACTGTATGCATGCACATATGTCTTGCAAATACACCTGTTATAAAATTGCCTCAGTAGCTCTATCTGTTACATTCCTAGTGTGCTTTACATTTTGACACCCACAGTCCTGGCTTCCATTCCAGTCTGTTGCATGTCAAGTACATGCTTGTCAATACCTCTCTCATCCCCTAAAGGGCCCATCTCTATACCAGAAGAATGCAAAGTTCTTGTAATCACGGCTGCACAGGTAAAAAACACACTCTGCAAAGCCAAGAACACAGCATCCATGGGACCAGACAACATCCCAGGCTGTGTTCTACATGAACTACAGAACAAACTGGCACCCCACCTAAGTACCATGTTCAATCATAGCCTCACCTCAGGCTTTGTGCCCACTGAATGGCACACAGCAATGGTTATCCCACTCCATGAAGGGGGAGCCACCATGGACCCTGGGAACTACTGCCCCATTAGCCTGGCGAGTCTGGTCTGTAAGGCGATGGGACGTATCATCATGGAACTTATAAGCAATGACATTGGTAATCTCCAAACTCTGGACCCTACCCAGTTTGGGTTTGTAAAACACAGATCATGCATCCTAAACCTGATAGACTTCTTTGAAGCGGTCACCAAAGCCATAGATGAGGGTAAGGTAGTTCACACAGCCTATCTAGATCGTGCCAAGGCTTTCGACACCATTCCCCACTCTGGAATTATAGATAAACTCACTAAACTAGGTATAAATCCCTATGTCACAAGATGGGTTGCCAACTGGCTCACTGACAGAACCCACACTGTGAAAGTAGCAGACTCCAAATCCAACTTCAGACCAGTGATAAGTTGGGTACCACAGGGTTCAGTCCTGGGTCCTCTCCTGTTTGGTATCTACTTCTCTGAAGTGTGGGCTAACACAGAAGGTCTTTGGCTAATGAAGTTCACAGATGACTGCAAACTAGGAATCATAATCAAAACTCCTAATAAGGTGGACATTCTGCAAAAGGGCCTCACTGAGACAGATGCCTGGTGTCAAAGCCATGACCTCAAACTCAATGCTAAAAAGTGCACTGTCATCCCTTTTGGTAAAAACTCTGTATCCATGAACTACCACATAGGCAGTAGTCTACTTAACACCGAAAGTGTGATAAGAGACCTTGGGACACAGGTGGACAGTAGTCTCTCCTTTGATAATCACATTGCCACAGTAGTCAGGAAATCCTTCTATGTGGCACACCTCATCACAAAAGGTTTCTCATCCAGGAAAAAAGAGGTCATTGTTCCCCTCTACTCATCACTCATTAGACCCGTTATAGAGTACAACACCCCTTTTGGTATGCACCTCATAAGACATCTACAAAAACTGGAAAGGCTGCAGAAATACCTCCCAAAGAGGATTACCAGCCTCAAACAGATGCCCTATGCAGACCGTCTCAAAAAGCTCCAGCTTTACTCCCGCATATTGCCTACTCAGAGGTGATCTCTGCCTAACATACAAATCTATGTCAAACTCAGAGCTGTTGGACATGCTCCACTTAAAGAAATCCCAATCCTTCTAAGCTACAAGCTCTAGGGACCTTAACCTTGTCACCACAATAAACAGAACATGCTGGAGGGATAGATTCCTGTCCCAGAGACTTTCCATACTCTGTAACAAACTACCTGTCTATATCAAACAAAGCTCCTCATTAGCACTCTTCAAGAAAAATCTTGATGATTGGATGGGAGATATGAAATTCACCACAGGGATCACTTCTGTGGCTCTGCTTGACAGGGACACAGGAAAATAATTTTCTTGGGTGGTGAAAGCCAGAGTACCATTTGGCTAGGCTTATATAGGCCCTAGGGCCAATAGCCTAGTATCTACCTATGAACCTATGAATAGAACAGATAAATAACTGAGCCCTGCAATTTCCAGCAGAACTGATTGCTACTACTGCAGTCACTGCCACCCATATTAGCATGTCAAAGGCATGTAGGTTGGGACACACTCTTCACAAATATGTATAGGTGTCCTAAATGTCACCTACCACTCTCTGGATGGCACTATTGCATAACATATGTGCCAGAGGCACAAGCCTCACCTGGACTGTTATTGGTACCCTCACCCTGTCTATGTTGTGACAACATAGCTGACACTGCTCCCTCACTGATATATGCAGCTTGCTGTCCCCCAATGTGTTCACAACTCCAGTATGACTCTTGGGGAGAATGCAGCAGATGCAGCCTGCAACATATGTATCAGTATGTTCAGCTACCTGCTACAGACCTACCATAGCTTCCAAATGCCTAGAACAGGGAATCCACACAACACCCAAACATAAAGGGGTGGGGGGAAATGATCAAGTGACAGGCACGTGTCACAGTTTTTTCCCTACAAACATACACAGCCGATAGACCAGCGGCTACTGCAGCAGCATGCAAATTACGTATGACATTCACATCACTCTGTCTCCTTACTGACCTCAACCAACATTGTCAAACAGTAAACTGCCACATAAGCAGAAAGGCTGTTCACAATGGCCAAACATAGCATGCAAAACTGTGGACATACCACATAAATCCAAACAGTATTTCTACCTACCCTCTGTGATGCTGTAGTCTCCACACCTCAATAATATCCTTCTCACATGCCAGGAAAAGGGCCAAGGCCTACATGAAGGCCTGAAATATAGCACTGTGTTGCCATGCAATTGGCTAATGAAAATGCAACCCAGCTGTTCTGGATGCAATTAGCAAGTGTGAGACACAGACTGGTGCACAGGCAGTCACCTGTTCATGAGCATTACCTACAAAAGGCAAGCTGCTGCCTATGGTACACAGGTCTGTGACTTTGTTTATGAAGGCAGACTGTACTATCCTAGCATTATACCACAGGATTTCTGCACATAAAGTAGTACAGCACTATACTAGGTATGTAATAGAATTCCCCATGTAACGGGATGCAGATGGGGGGGATGCAGTCATGGGAAATAGGGATTACAACACTAGGTCTGTAGTATATATCGTGGAATGACATGTTGCTGTTAGTCAGCTGTCCAGCACCTACAGGCTTCCCTTTTGGCTCAGTCTGCTGTGACATAGATCACAGCTCTGGCCCCTGAGTCCCCCCAGCAATGGTCAGCTCATGTACGAATGCTACTGGATTGTGTACTAGACAATAGTGACAGTAAGTACTGGTGGATACAGCTGGCATATCACATGATGTACTGTCAGTCTTCTCCTCTCAGTCTGTGAATGTCACACAGGCATAGTTCAAACATTGTCCAGGTGTCTCTGACTGTTCTTGATGTACTCTGGATAGGTCACTATGTACTCCACACCTGTATCTCATCACCTGAGTGCTATGGCTAGCATACCTGTTGACCCCCTACAGCAGGACAGCAGGTTATCACCAGTAGTAGTGGGTGGACACAGGCTCTGTTTCAGCAACAGAGTGTAGATATCAAGCTTGCAATGTAAGAGAATGAATACTGTACCAGATACTAATGTATCACAACTGTTTTCTGCAGTGTCTGGCATATCACAGCAACATTCCCCACAGTCTGGAAACAACAATTACGTATTGCCTAATTGTTTTCCAGACATTCACATTTGTCTGACAGAGGGTCCACATATATCAGGCACATGTACACATTCTGCAAATATCTGTAAACTGTGGATGTTGGACACCTATAAGGAGGATACCCTACCGCCTGTTTGCAGTGCTATCTGTAATTGTTTCACACAGATGTTGCTGGACTGTCCCCATACACCTGTAGTACCACTCACCTATTTGTCTGATAGTGGCTGTATGACATGGTACTGGAACACTGCCCATAGGGGACACACCACAGTAGATGGCAGTGATGGGTGTGGACACATAACAACACAGTCTGTCACAGCACACAGGACCATAACTGGGATCATACGAGGTTACTAGGCTATTGGCCATGATGTCCTCATAAGTCTAGGCCAGAGTTTAGCCCATGTGTATGCAATTCAGCACCCAATACCCCAGTCCAACAGGGACACAGGTGATATCTCAAGGGTGTATGTCCTATTAACCATCCAGTTATCCAGGTTTCACTTGAAGAGGTGTAAGGAGGTACTCTGCCTGAAGTGGACAGGGTGTCCATTTCACAGGTAGATGAGTATGTGGGACACACATCTGACCCACCAACAAATCCTGTTGATGTCACAGACCAAGTTGAGGGCATGTGTGTGGGTTAATTGAGTGGAGCTTAACTTGCACTTGTGCAGCAGTCCCATCAAGGTGGAGTCCGTGATCGCCTTGTATGCCAGACAGAGGTCACCTCTGAGGAGTCTGTATGAAACTCGGTAGAGGGATGGGCTTATAGCCTATCTGTGTATGGTGGCTGTCTGAGGCCCTGGTACTCCCTCTTGAGGAACCTCTGTGATCTCCCCAGCTGCTGCATGTGCTTTGTGAGGTACATGACAAAAGGGGCATTATACTCAATAATGAGCCTTATTAGAGGGATTACAGAGATGTTATGAACCCCATGTCCCTGGATGACATACCCTTACATATGAGGTGGGCCATGTAGAAGGCTTTCCTTACAATGGAAGCAACATGGTGGTCAAATATCATGTTGCCGTCAATCTCTGTGCACAAATCACTCTGGAGTGATTGTATGGTTAGGATGTTGTTAGTACTGTGATAATATGTAGGGACATCACTCCCCCAACAGGGATGCCATTGCATTTCATGGTATGCAGCCTGAGGCCATGTTTCTGGCACCAGTCATGTGTCTGTGTGAGACCCTTTTGGCAGATGTCCACATCACTAGGGAATATGGTGACAGCACCCAGCATGCATTCTTCTGCATACATGGTCAGCCATAGCCCACTGGTTGTGCCCTGCACCTCAGAAGGGTAAATCACACATAACAGAGGCCCAAACACAGAACACTGGGTTATGCCACTAGTTATGGGTCTACCACTTGAGGTGGCTTCCCCTATGTGGATTGTGGGTTCTGTCAGTGTGCTAGTATGCTACACATCTGGTAACATTTGGACTGATGCCTAGATGGGAGCGTATATCTATTATGGGCAAGTGGGGAATACTGATAAAGTCTTTGGCCAGGTCAAGGTAGGCAGTGTGCACTGTCTCCCCCTCCCTCATCCATGGCTTTGGTGACTGTGTCACAGAGGTCAACCAAATGTAACAGACACAAATCCCCCCCTTGACAAAGCCTAACTGTGCGTGATTCAGTGTGTGGAGGTCACCAATATCCTTATTAATGAGGTTAATTATAAACTGTTCCATGGCCTTGCAGATCAACCTAGTTAAGGTAATGGGTCTACAATGTCCCAGATTGGTGTATGCCCCACCTTAGTGTAAAGGGGTGACAGTGGGTGTCCTCCACTCGGCTGGGACAAAGGCGGTATTCAGGCTTTGGTTGAATACAGTGCCTTCTGGTGCTGCAAGTTCATGCTTGGAGTCATGTTGAATGCATCCTGTGATGTGCTTGGCTCCCATGGTGGCTGTATACCATGACTATGAGATGGCACTGATGACCTGTTCCTTACATATAAGGGAAAGGGGCAGGTACTGGGGATGTCCTGATGTACTGATGGGGGGGACAGGGGGTGATTCTTACAGTGATTCTGTCAAGCATCAAGTATGCTATACCTACATTACTTGTATATCTGGTTTCCTTGACCACCACTACTGAGCAGATCCAAGTGCTTCCTATGATGTTGCAGAGATATGTGAAGAAGGAGCTATGATTGTCTGTAATGGATGTTACCAATGTGGGCTTGGAGATTGCTTTGCAGGATTCCAGTAGTGCTCTTATTTGCTTGTGCAGGCTAAGGAGACATTGCTTCAAATTGGGCACCTGCACATTCATTGTCTCGGACAGCTAACAGTATGTCATCCCTGTTATAGACACTATTTATTGCAGATGCCCACCAAACAGGGTTACGTATCTTTGCAGAGGATGATGTAGTCCGGTTGGGTATACCTAACTCCCAGCATGTATACAAATGCATGGATAGTGCTTTTGTGTATTTTTGGATATTGGTGCCAGTTCCTACAGAGGGGGTGAGGGCTGTGAAGCTCTTTATACCATCCCACAGGAGGCTGTATTCAACAATGGCATTGTTTGTATGTCTGACCCTAGCCATATGGGTATTGTGGGAGATGGTGACTGGAAATGAAACCGCTTTATGGTTGGTTTGACCATGGAGGATTATACTGTAGGGATGCTGCAGTGGTTACCCATTTTGTTTAATATCAACTCCAACAGACCATCACCTCATGTGTGGGTAGCACCTAGCTGCTCCAAGGTGTTTGTATTTCCACTGTTGATGGATATCTGGGCATTTGTGTGCTGGCAGGAGTATGTCCTCCAATGTATGTTTGGGTAGTTAAAGTCACCCAGGATCAGGGTACAGACTTGAATCCTGATAGAGTTGATCAGGTCCATATAGGCAGAATGGGCTTCCTGGTCACATGTGGGGGCTGGTAGCTATCTATGCTTTGTGTCTTTGCAATGGTTAACTGCCCCTGCAGTGTCCCCTGTATGTCTTACTGTTTGAACAACCTAGAGGTGTGTATGTCTTTCATATATAGTGAAACCCCATGTCCCATGGCTTTACTGCCCACACCTTGAGATATGACTGTATGATAGGATGGTTGACCACGTAAGGCTGGGGTGCTCTCTGCAGCAATGTTAGCATTTCCTTGGGTTAAGACTGATTGCAGTGAGCACAGATTCATGTTTAGACTCCTAGTGTTTAGCAGCATGGCCTTCAATTTGTGATGTGCTGACAGTTGTATGTTGGTAGTGTTAACCACACCACTTTTCCTAATAAAAGCACTACGGGGGTGGCAAGAACCATTGCCAGATACTTGAAGGCCAATTAAGACAGATGGAGGCCTTCTCTGGAAAAGCATTGTGATATGTTGATCATATCATCCCAGGCTGTCAGGTACTGGATCCCCCTGGAATGGCACCTAAAACCTAGCCAATTGTTAAGGTCAATCATTTCCTGATTGTATTGCGGCATCATTCTGGGTGACAGTGAAATGCTGCATAAGGCTAGGGCCATACCTTCCTGGGACACATAATCAGCGTGCTCAATCATGTCTCACTGCATATAGTCCAGGGAGGTACATCTCAGGTCAGGCACACCATCATGGACTGTGACAGACTCATAACAGTACCTGTTGTTGAGAGACAACAGTGCATATGTGATAGGGCAGATTCTGGCACCTAACAGACAAGTAACTGTAACCTTCCCCATATACAGCCTGGTGAGAGGCACATGTGTGTGTCTCACAATGGAGTATCCTATGACTAACATGTTTGACTAATGGTGACAGCTTTGTGGCTGTGGGTCACAGGTGTGTGGCTATGCATGGTATGTGCCGTGGAGGGCTGTGGAGTTCATGTGTGTCTTTCCTCGGAGGTCTCCTTTGTTTGTGGATGTGTATGTTGAGGATACCTCTGCATATGTAGGTGTGTGTTGTGTAGGTGTGGGTGGTGTGTGAGGCTTACTGATTGTGTCAACAACTTGTTCAGTGCCAGATATGCGGCTTGAGAGGGAGATAGCATGGACTGTAGGGTCCTAATATCATTGCATCTCTCATAAATTGTGTTCCTTGGTGATGTTTGTAGATGGTTGCCCATGTACATGAGGCAGTTGCTACACTGTGTCAGGATGCCCATATCAACCAGACTAGCAGGAGAATCTGTAGGACATTGTCAAGCCATATTTTCCAGAATCTGAGGAAGGAAAGTCAGGGAGTCTGAAGAGGTGAGCCTACAGCCCAGATGTTTAAAACAAAAATAGGAGGCTGACACTACTGCATACAATATAGACAGGCTATAAACAAGCAGTAATAGGTGCAACCAAAAAGATGCAATTGAACACCTTATAGAACATGCAGCACGTAGCAGGAAACAGCAGGATCAGGTGGGTAATGCATGATGTATTGCCAATATGTTGCTGATAGCCACATACATATTGTGGTGATAGATGGCAGGGTAAGATGTGGTAGTTAGCAGAGGATAGTGCTGGCAAATGTGGATGCAGGGTGTGTACATAATGGAGAGCAATGTATGTGGTCCTGTGATGTGTTCCCCTCTTCTTGTCTTTCAGGAGTGATGTACAGATGTAGGAACCCACCATTTTCAGCAGCGGAGAATGATGCCATACCTGACGAACTGAGACTCCATCACCAGATCCTGCTGTTGAGGAGTCGCCATAATCAGCAACAATGTGCTGCACTGTGGGCAGACCTCATGGCATCTTTAAATCACATCAGGCTACAGGAACAGAGCTATGAGCAGGTCTGACAGTGGGCCACAGATATGATAAATAATGCATGGCAAAGGGCTGCAGTTGTGGCCAGAGACCGTGTTGGCACTGGTGGAGGGCCTGCAGCACAACAACCACTCTTGGCCACAGAAGAGTTCCTGGCAAACCTGGGTTCGTCCACCAGCTTGAAAAGATCCATCACCCCATATGAGGTGGAGGTGGGTGGCACAGCTTACACAGTGGAGGAGTGCCCAGGTAAGCCTCCTCTGATCATCAATTTCATATTGTAGCAGTCATAGTGGCAGCCTCTGCATACCTCTACATGGATGTCAGGTCAATATGCATTTGGGGGGGTGTTGTAATGCACACATGTCAGCAATATGGGCAGTATCATAGTTCGTACTGTACATGTTGATATATGCACATATTATTCTGTACCAGTGCCATATTTGTGTCTGCTGATAGATACCTCTGGTGTGGCCATATTTTAACATCCTATAGCCGGTGAGTGTGAAATTGTTTTGTTATGGCTCATGTATACCCTAGGCATGGTAAGGGCTGCCAGTTTGCCATAGACACAACTTTGCAGATTAGCCATATTGCAATAGTTGTATGTTCAGTTGTGGAGGGGTAGACTGCAGTGCATTACATCAGTAATTACAGTAGCATATTTGCAGGAGCTGTAACATATTTTCACATATTTTTGTGAAGATCTAGGCAGTCTGCTATAAAGGGAAACATTGCACTGTGCTTTAGATGAAGGTCCATCACATACACTGACATGTTGCTTATCTCACAGGTGTATAATACTGACAACATTAACTGGACATATCTGCACTTCATGTTGTTAAGGGCATATCTTGTCTGTGTCTGTTGTGGTCTGCTTCTGTGTTGTGCATGGGATCAGTAATAAGGTGTTGTATGTAGAATGCATTTGTAGTACCTCAGTTTGTGTTTGTGTGTAAATCAGCAGACATAATAGTGCAGGAATTAATGTAGTCATGTTGTCCCCCTCACAACCTGATGTCAGTGTCTCTTCAGATTCTGATGATGATGGTGGCCATAGTGAGGCACAGTTGGGGTTGTTGGGGGCTGAATCTGTCCTATGGGTTGACATCCCACTTCCTCCACACAATATCCCTGCACACAGTCAGTATGCCTACACATACCCAATCTCCTGTGGCCGCAGATATTGGACAGTCAGAGGGTGGTGACATTGAACAGGAGAGTGTGGCAACTATGGCATCTGTGACTGTAGACTGTAGCCATAGCCAGACAGCTGGTGAGGTTCCACACAAGCAGATTGACAGAGGTGTTCGAAGAAGGACTGCTGCCCATCCATCACCTGTCAGAGGTATCACATCACGTGTCACTGATGCATGTTTCAGTCCATAATGGTGGCACAGGCATGTTCTGAATGCAACAGCAGATGGATGCTCAGGACCATGAGTGCCTCACTGCCTGGCATCCATGATTCCATCCACGGCATTGGTGATGCCTTACATCATTTTGCCAATGTAGTGGACAGACTGTGGGGTGAGACATTGTCACTCCTTAACTGTGCAATGTCTGTGCTTGAAAATGTGGTTGGACTAGGGAATCAGACACATGAATGTAGGTCAGCAACAACATCAGCTGAGACCCCACGTGTCCATGCACAGTCACACTCCTGTAGTGTCTGTACCACCAGCACTACCGAAGAGAGGGTGCTGTCCCCACCATAATGTGACAGGCCATGGGCACGTGGTTCTGGTTGGTCCTGTGAGGGAAATGGACCCAGCAGACACCAGTCACCACCAGCAAGTAGCACCATATCTGACCCTGGGCATGGTGGTGCCAGTGCCACTCCTGGACGAGCCAGTTCCCGTGTTCGCGGCCAGAGATGATGAACTGTACATTCTGCCATGTACGGATCACAGCTGTCTTATATACGCACATGTAGGCTAGCATGTGGCTTGACTCTGTACATGCACACATTCACACATCACTGTCACATGCATGTCACCACTAGACACGCACAGCTCCTCTCCATAGCCTAGCTGGCCAGCACCCTTACACACACACACACACACGCACACACACACACACACACACACACACACACACACACACACACACACACACAATGTCAACTGTGTGGCACAGCTTAGGCCTTTGGCAACCCCACACCACACCCTGTGCATGTGATGACACCTGTGCCACATCCCTGTCATCCATACCATCGATGCAGGGAGATGCAAATATGTGTTTAATGCACAGGTGGCTATAGTACAGTTAATGACAATTTGTATTGCAGTAGTGTTATGCCCTGTAAGGTGCTGTCTGCTAGCATGTGTCATGAGTGCACATTAAAGTGTATTTACTTTTGTTCCATGATGCTGCATCACTGTTAGTATTGCTGACTGACTGTTGTCTCCCCGACCTTTTTCTGTTTCTCTTCAAGGTGTCTGCGTGTCTATGCTGTGGGGACCTGGTGCCAATACAGTGGCTAAGGATGGCATAGTGGCAATGCAGATATGTGGCTTTGCCAAGATACGGGTGTATATGTGCATGGTTACCTAGGTGTGTATGTGTAGAACAGTGTGTCAGGCACAATGGGGGCTGACAGCATAATCCTGCATGCATACCCCTTGACACAGCATGCTACTCTTGATACATGTCACCTGGGAGTTCAGTAGGATCATTGGTTAATAGGATCATAGAAGGTTACTAACATAATGGCACTGGGTCCCTTACAAGGCTAGCCATTAGTTTATCCCCAACAGAGTCATTAATCAGCACCTGTTGCCCCTATCATTGAGTGACACAGAATGGACCCCTGGGATAGATTTGTAGTTTCTGATCCACTCATCACGGTTGTTCTTGAAGAGGTTCTGCATGGTACTCTGTTGGATGTGTATGGGAAGTGCATTCCTGAGACAGGGAAGCCTCTGTTTGATGTTGCATATCAGATTTAGGCCTGTCGTGCTGGTAATGCATGAGGAGTTACACTTACATATATGGGGCAGCTGTTGAAGGGCAGGGTCCAACATTGCCTTGTAGGTGTGACACAGCCCACCTCTGGACAACCTGTCTGATACTGAGTGGAACACTACTGATTTGAGCCTGTCTGCATGGGGCAGGTGTTGGCGGCCATGGATTTCCTTTGTGGGTATTACCATGGTCTTTCCAGTTGGTGAAGATGTCTGGATAGGTACATACCAAACAGGGTGTTGTAGTAAATTATTGGTCTACTGACTGAGGACTATACAGAGGTAATGACCACCTTTTTTTCTGGATGCAATCCCTTTACCTATAAGATGAAACATGTACAAGGCTTTTCTGACCACTGTCTCTACATGATGGTTCAATGTGACATTGTTATCAACCTGAATACCTAGGTGTCTCAACACAGGTTGTGTGTTTACCTGAATACCTAGGTCTCTCAAAACAGGTTGTGTGTTTGGGGGGGGTGCTGTGGCAAATAGTGGGGCCATGACCTTGCCGAATGGTATGATGGTACAGTTTACTGTGTTTAGCTTGAGGCCAGGACCTTGGCACCAGTCCATACTTGATGTAAGACCTTGCTGCAGTGTGTTAACATCATCTGGTGGGTCAATGACATGCAGCACACAACTTACAGTCACCACAGCCTTGGTCAGTACCTACAAATGTGGGTGGCGGTGGTTACCATTCATGCCTAGATACATGTTGGTTATTTAGGGGCAGCAGCTACTCACAGGGCCTCAACGTGTGTACATATTGCCACACATAGGCAAGACAGACTAGGGTTGCCACCTTATCAAATGGCCAATGTGAAACACTTCTTGTAGTATCCTGAGAGTTGCCAGGACAAACCATACCCACGGCAAGTGCAAACGACAGGACTTCTCTTTTTTTGCCAATATATGATAGCTTATTTTTGTAGCATGTGCCTAGATTATGGTATTTCTCATAAAATCAAGGTGTTTCTGATGTAAAATGACTGCTTTATGCAACAATTACACAAATGTAGGACATGTTTATTGTCCTACACTCTCAGGACATATGTATTATTTTAATCGTTTTCACAGGAGACACATGGCCAAAGCATGGACTGCAATCTGCATGGTGGGACAGGTGGTGGCCCTAACACAATCAAACTGCTGCAAGGGGATATGGACACACACACACACACACACACACACACACACACACACACACACACACACACACACACACACACACACACACACACACACACACACACACACACACACACACACACACACACACACACACACACACACACACACACACACACACACATGAACTGCCCTTGTTGTGAATAGAATGCCTACCTGTCTAGTTGTACGCACTACATACATATCACATGTGCCATGGGGAGCTGATGTGTTTTTGTAGTTTCTGCCACTACTATTCAGGTGGATGACATATGCAGGCATTGTAAATATTGCCACTGGGGGGATTAACAGGTTTGCACAGGCCCTTAAAATGGTATAACTGTTGCACACACATGCACACACACACACACACACACACACACACACACACACACACACACACACACACACACACACACAAGACAGGCACACTGCTGTAAGGGATATGCATACACTCCCAGAATTGCCAGTTTTGTGATTAGAACCCCTACCTATTTAGTTATATACACTATAGTACTAAGTACATATCGTATGCGCCATGGAGCTATTATGTTTAGAGAGTGTCTGACTGTGCTTCTAAGGTGGATGACATCAGTAGGCCCTGAATAGGTTGCCAATAGGTGGATTTAACAGGTTTGCACAAGCCCTTAAAATACTATGACTGTTGCACACACAGGCAAGACAGCCACACTGCTGCAAGGGGATATGCATATACACATGCATATACTCACAGAGTTGCCAGTTTTGGGATTAGAACCTCTACCTAGCTAGTTATATACACTAGAGTACTACGTACCTATCACATGTGCCACCGAGCTATTGTCTTTAGAGCGTGTCTAACTGTGCTTTTAAGGTGGACGACATCAGCAGGTCCTGAATAGTTTGCCATTGGGGAGAGGTTTAACAGATTTGTACAGGCCCTTAAAATGGTATAACCATTGCACACACACACACACACACACACACACACACACACACACACACACACACACACACACACACACAAGACAGCCACATTTCTAAAGGGGATATCCTTACACACATATACACCCACTGAGTTGTTGTTGCTGGCAGTAGAACCCCTGTCTATCTAGTTGTATATACTATAGTACTACACATACTTATCACATGCGCCATGGAGCTTATGTTCCTGGGGAGTGTCTAACTGTGCTTCTAAGGTGCATTACATCAGCAGGCCCTGTAAAGTAAGCCAATGGGGGGTTAACAGGTAGACACAGGCCTTAGAATGCATTGGCATTGCACACACACTGCTGCAAGGAGCTATATTTACACACACACTGAGTTGCTGTTGCTGGGAGTAGAACCCCTACCTATCTAGTTGCATATACTATAGTGCTATATACTTATCGGATGCACCACTGAGCATATATGCCTAGAGAGTGTCTAACTGTGCTTCAAAGGTGGATGACATCAGTAGGCCCTGTAAAGTAAGCAAATAGAGGGGTTAACAGGTAGGCACAGGCCTTAAAATGCATTGGCATTGCACACACATAGGCAAGACATACCCACTGCTCTAAGGAGATATACTTACACACACACACACACACACACACACACACACACACACACACACACACACACACACACACACACGCACACACACATACACAAACTGAGTTGCTGTTGCTGGGAGTAGAACCCTAACCTATCTAGCTGTATATACTATAGTGCTACATATTTATCGCATGTGCCACAGGGCTTATGTGTTTGGAGACTGTCTAACTGTGCTTCTAAGGTGGATGATATCAGCAAGCCCTGTAAAGTAAGCCAATGGGGGGTTAACAGGTAGGCACAGGCCTTAAAATGAATTGCACACACATAGGCAAGACGTACACACTGCTGCAAGGGGATATACTTACACACACACACTCACTGACTTGCCATTGCTGGGATTAAACACACTATCTAGTTGTATATACTGTAGTAATACGTACTTATCGCATGCACCACACCGCTTATGCATTTGTAGAGTGTCTGCTACTACTGTTGGGGTGGATGACATCAGCAGCTGTTGATAGGGAGGCCACTGTTGTGGAGGACACTGGTCACAGGGCCATAAAATGAGTGACCATTGCACAGCCATAGACTTTTGTGTACTGCTGCATGTGGAAATCTGCACAAACACACACAAGGTGGCTGATGTGAGATTTGAGCCCCTAGCTACCTACTATTACACACTACAGCTCACTGTACTAATGACACATGCCACTGGTTACAGTTGGTGTACTACTGGCTGCAGAAATACATCTCTCCCCCCCATCTCTCTCTATATGCTATATATATATATATATATATATATATATATATATATATATATATATATATATATATATATGTTACCTACATATATGTATCTATATAAAACTCTACAGATCCATCTATGTCTTATATGTGCCACATACTGATAGATAGGGCAGTCATATCTGATGGGGATAGGGAGAGACAGTTAGGTGTACATAGCTGTCTGTATGCACAGAGATATATGGACATCTCAGTTCTATTGGTGGATGTGGCTTCAGACATAGGCTGTCATTAGCTAAGTGTAGGTGGATGCCAAGTTTGACCATCAGTACTTACAAGGGGACTCCAGGTCAGACCTAGCTGTACTCCAGTTTGGGATTTTGTGTGCTACAGCCAATAGGCTGCTGACCTGATTACACAGTCCAGCACCTTCCTGATATGATGCATGAGGGATTTCCTGGCTGTGTGCTGTCCATAATATCTGACTCATATCTAAGGTGTGTACTGAGTGTATTAGACTGAACAGGGTTTTTGCATCATATGTCTGGTACTGTTTATATAACAATGTGATTTCCTGGGACATCAGTGGCAGATCATTACAGATTGACATGAGGAACCACTGACAGACATTTGGATTACTGACTCCATACACTGCTGGGAACACATGCTACTGCACAAACTGTTCTATTTTGCACTTTCTACATTTGTCTGGCTGGTAGTTCCTCCTTCTCCTTACATGTGGGCCTTTGTCCTGCCCTGCTCCAGTTCCTGGCTTTCTCCACAGTTGCTGCTCTATGTAGTTATAGGTACACTGTGACTGGGGTATGTGACATAACACCACACACAGGGTTACAGATTTCACACCTCTGACTGTACCTGTTTTGCAGGATGTCCAGCCTTGTGCCCCATATGTGGTCCTTAGACAGTTTGTGTTGTACTGGTATTATAAGGCTACATGTTGCCCATACCTCTGAACCTCTTAGAGCCAGAAATCTGGACAAAGCCTTACATAAATGTGGGACACAGACACAGGCACAAATGTAGCAACAAGTTTTTTAATATTGCACTTACAAACTTAGTTGGTAGAATAACAGGTTTTGTATTAGCATGAATATTCTGATGAGTATTAAGTGTGCATCTCTACTGTCTGTCATTATTTTCTCACATCAACCTTTATTGATTTACCACTAGTTTGCCAGAAAAATGCAATGTTATGCAAATGGACCATAATATGAGTCAAAAATGTGGACATTCTGCGACACTGTGTACATTTGAGGGGCATGATGGTGCCCACTGACTTGTTGTAAGTACTGACACAGTTACGTGATGGCATTGACATCCTGCTGCTGCTGTGACTTGTTACAACCTGCTATTCTACTAGCCACTGTGTAGGTAACTCAGAGTTATATGTGGACCTCTGTCCCTCCATTATCTCTGGCTTTGTTCAGCTTTCTTGCAGTAACAAATAGTGACATGCAGACAGTCTGTAGAACTCCTACCATAGGTGTAGCTCGCATCCAAAATAGTAGGTGCAGCCAATCTTGAACCATGAGCACCATCAATGATGATAATGTACTTAGCCCACTAAGCCAAGACAGCCCCCAGACAGTGAAGTTTAATTCCTGACACTATCAACCACAAATATACATAGCACACCGACCCCTGCATATTGTGGAAATGGAACATGTCACTAGGTTGATTGTGACAGCCCTGGGATTGTGTGGTCTGCTGCTATTACCTTGCAAACAGAATTTACTGCAGTTGTATGGGAACACAGGAGTGTTGGGAGTAGATGACTGTAGCATTGACAGTCAAGCATCTGTCCTATGACCCCGCTGTTTGTAATTCCCTCACATAGTGCAGTGAGTTTTGCTGACTTGGGGCCTACTGCATATCATGGGGTGGCCAGTATTGGGCAGAGTTCCTGTTGTCCCACATAGCTGTCAGTTGTCTGCAGCTATCCCAGTAGCCCACTGTATTCTCTTGCATACATGTGGCAGATCCATACTTATGTTGCCATAGTATAGTACTCCATATGTTTGTTGTAATGAAGAGTGACTTACCTTGTGCCTGTAGCAGTTGATATAATGGTGCTTCACGGCTGTCTCTGTTGGATGCATGCAGTACACAGCCAATACATGTTAAGGTGTAGGTTGTGTCTTGTGGCTGACATCCTTTTTGGTATGTATGTGAGTTGGAGTGAGGTGTCAGTCCCTAGGTCCCTAGGATGTCAGTGCATGTGCTATGTGTTGCCTCTGTGCCAAGGCCGGGGCATACTGGGCATGCCTATGTCTACCTACAGGGACAGGCTCAGGAGGTTCCTCCTCCAAGTCCCCCTGTGGCTGTGGGGGTCTTGGCACTGGTGGGGGACTGTGTGTCCCTTTTCTGTGATGTTCTTGCCGCAGCTGTTTCCATAGGATCATATTGTGTAGCATGGCACATACTGTGAACATGTGTACACATGAGGATGGAGAGTACTGCAAGGCTCCACCAGATATATCAAGGCAGTGGAATCGTGATCTGAGTAGTCCAAACACATGGTCTATGATGTTCTTAGTTTGTGCGTGTGCCTCATTATGGCATTCTTTGGTAGGTGTGTGTGCATTTCTGATGGGTGTCATCATCCACGGTTCCAGTGCATAGCCAGAATCCCCCAGTAGATGGCTGTACGGGATGTCCCCCGTGGCAAACGTCTGGTACAGCTGTGATTTGTGTTAACTGCCAGGGCTGCCAGCACACACATTCATGATAATGCCCTGGGCATTGCACACGACCTGGCAGTTGATGGAGTGATACCCCTTGCAGTTGACGTAGACTCTACCCTCTTCACCGGGTGGTGCTTTGATGTGCACATGAGTGCAGTCTATGGCACCCAGTACCTGAGGGTACTGTACTATACAGTGGAAGAGATGGATATTGCTGGCCCTCTCCTCAGGGGTGATGGGTAAATAAATGTGCTCACTGGCAAGTGCTTGCATGGCATCCAGGAACTTGTGGAGTACTCTGGATGCAGATGCATGTGAGACCCCCATTATGTTCCCAGTTGGTCTTTGAAAAGTACCTGTAGCTAATTTTAGATTCTTAGGGCTACACATACCTTTGTTTCCACTGGGATGGGTTCCCCTCTGTTGGCTCTGGATCTGAGTTGAGGCAGCAGAGCTCAGGCAGTCCTTGTAGTATGTCCCTATCCATCATGTAGTGCTCTACAATCTCCAGCTCATTTAGCATCTGGATGGTTACCCTGGGCCTGAACACTCTTCTCCTTCTCAGTCTAGGCCTGTTGTCAGCACCAGCATCAGTACTGCCCTCAGCCTCTAGCACATACAGCTGTATCAGAGCAGCAGCAGCCTCTAGCATTCTGTCAGTTAAAATTCCCAAGTGTGTACTCCAATGGTGCAGAGAATGTAGGAAAAATCAGATTGTAGGGTGTATGCATATTTTATAGTGGTGTGCTGCAAATGCAGCCTGTGTGATTGGCTCACTATGAAGCATTCCACCTGACAGGTATATCATTGGGGTTTGAATGGGCCAGTGTCTGTTGAACAGGGCTTATCAGTCATTTCTACTTGATTGGCTTCCCCTAGCTACTTCCTTCTTTTTTATTTATTTTTTAATTCTTTCACTGCTCAGCACTGCGGCATGATGTGCAAACCCATGGCACTAGTATAAACAGTGCTCAGCAATTTGGACACTTCCTCATGCAGGGCATGCTCAGCTTTTCTTAAACCAGCTAAAACACGTGCCACAGGACTAAACACAGCTCAGCAGCATTGGACACACACCCGTACTTAACTGTACTTACTGAGTGCAAACAGATGCTGCTGAGCTGCAATCTGCTTAAACATAGCATGGCACACCCCCTTTTGATGTCAGCTACCTGTTCTACTGCTACCTACATGGTTCTAGCTCTAGTATGGGTTGTATCTGTGGACACAGTGGCCCTTTTTGGTATTCAGTAACCCCAGCTCATTTGCATACATCTACTTGAATATACTCTGGATACTTCACTACCCCAGGGCCTGCCTCCTTAGCAACCACTGCAGCCTACCATTGTACAATCTGCATGCAGGGCACTATAATGCATTATTTTTGGGAATGTCTTATTTTCTGTTTTTCAACATTTTAATTATTATTTTTTTCCATAACGGCATGTTTGCCTGTTGCTGCGCACCATGCAAACGTAATGTATGTATTAAAAAAATGAATACTTTTTGTTGATGTGCATTGCTTTTTGGACTCAATGGCCATAGTTTTGGCCATTTGCATGCCTACAGTGCAGGATCCAACCTTCTTTTTGGACTTTTACAGCTCCTGTTTAAAATTTACATTTCGGTACATGTTTTTTTTTCGTGTACATTTCTGACACCAACATGGCACCTACACGGGTGCCTTTCTGCTTATTGGATCGCAAATCACCCTCATTTGCCTGGATTTTACCAGCTTATGAGGTGATTTGCATTCCATGGACACTTCCATGTCTGCACGCTGGTACACACCCCTCTGCTCTCTTTACTGGATCACTCGCCGGCCGGATTCTGTGTTGGAGTCGTGCCACTATGCCTACATGGGAAATCACTCCATGTAGGCTTTATTGGTTTCTCCCCTTATCTTCTTTGCCAGTTGGCATTTCTGGTATGGGATCTTGCTGTCAAGTATCAAGTGACTCTTCAGGCAGTTTATATCTCAGAACATTGTGGCAGACACTCTGAGCAGGTCCTTAACTCAGTCTCAAGAATGGATGCTTCACAGGGATGTGTTTCTGGACATTATCCACCAGTGGGGTACTTCTCAAATGGATCTTTCTGCCTCCCCTCTGAACAGACAACTTCCTCTGTTTTGTGCTAGAGTCCCAGGTCCTCTGATGTGGAAGGTGGATGCCCTCTCATTCTCTTGGAAGGGTGTGTTTCTTTATGCATTCTCTCCCATTCCTCTCATTTTGAAAGTTCTGTTCAAAATGGATGGTCCCAAAATCTTGTTGGTGACCCCCTTTTGACTGTGACAGCACTGGATCCCTCTTCTTCTGCATTTAGCCAGGGGCAATCATCATAAGTTACCTCACAGGGTGGATTTACTCTCACAAGACAAGGGATCTCTCTTCCATCCCCACCTGTCCATACTTCAACTGACACTGTGGGTGATAGGATTTTGATTCCTCACAGACACCTTTTTTTCTGAGGATGTACTGCAAGTCCTGCAGGAGGTCAAGAGACCTACTACTAGGAAATCCTACTTATCTAAATGGAAGAGGTTTTATATTTGGTGTCTTTCTCATAACCTGGGCTCACTTACTGTGGATGTTCCTTTGGTTCTCTCTTATTTGTGTGAGTTCCTCAATGCTGGCTTGGTATATTCTTCTATTAAGGCCCACTTATCAGCTATCTCTGCTTGTCTGCCTTTTTTTTCCTCCTTTAGCTTCTGTATTTGAGGTGGAACAAGTTATTAAAGGTGTCCTTAATATTAGACTTCCCAGGAAGCCTGTTCTTCCTCACTGGGATCTTAATTTTGTCTTGGAGAAGTTGACTCAGGCTCTTTTTGAGCCTGCTGCTTCAGTTTCCTTGCAACATTGTTCCTAGAAGACTGTTCTTTTGTTGGCTCTTACTTTTGCCAGATGGGTGTCTGAGTTACAGGCCCTTATGGCTTGTCCTCCTTTTTTGTTCTTTCATGAGGACAGAATGTCCTTGCGCACTAACCCTTCTTTTATGCCTAAGGTGGTTAATGAGCTATGACTTATTCAGTCTATTAATCTGCCTACTTTTTCCCCTCTCCACAATCTGTCAGTGAGAGGCTGCTGCATACTTTGGATGTGCATGGGCAACTCAAGGTTTATTTGGATAAGACTAAGGCTATTAGAATATCTGATCAGTTGTTTCGTTTCATCCTAGATCTTTGCAACTTGGTATATCCAAGCAAATTACTTTTTCTTGGATTTCTAAGGCTTTTTCTTTTTGTTACACTTTTCATGGCAACAGCCTTCCCTCTTCAGTCAAGACTCATTCTACTAGAGCTGTGGCTTCTTCTTGTTCTTTTGTCAAGGACTTACATACTAATTCTATTCTTGAAGCAGCTACCTGGACTTCTGTGCATACCTTTACCAAGCACTACAAGATGGATGGTTTCTCTAGAGCTAGGGCTGGTTTTGCTAGTGCCATTCTTCATGGCTTTTTAGGGGACTTTTCTGCTCCTTACCCTCCCTAGTTTCCTGTTGACCTTTGACACTCTCCCATCTGTTAAGAATACTGCAGCAGTGAATGTAAGGACATAGTACAGTTGTGTAAAATCTTACCATGATGGTAGATGTCCTTGTCTTCACTGCTGCAGTATTCAATCCCTTCCTCCTTCCCCATAGTCCTTTGCCTTCCTGGATGTACAGATTACCTATTGGGCTCCTTGGATTGGTGTTCCTACTGGGGCAGTTAGTTCTGACTGTGGTAGGCCTGAATGTCACATTTATGCCCTATGCTGTGCAAGATGTGTTTAGGTGATGTTCGGCATACTTTTAAAGCAACAGGAGTCTTTGGTAGACTGGACGGATGTAGTGCTTCCACTGCAGGGAATCCCATATGTTAAGAATGTTGCAGCAGTGAAGGCAAGGACATCTACTGTTATGGTAAGATTTTACACAGCTCTACTTTTCCATTACTTCTTAACCCTATACTGAGTTAAAAGATGACATCTTATATAGAATAAGTATGGAAAGAAATTCTGCACCAGTTAGTAGCATCAGAACCTTGTATGATACTAATAATGAAGATAGGTCATAATCATGGGTTAGGAGGTCAATTGGGAATGGACAAAATGCCGGAAAACTGCACTCCATCCTCAATATAAAAGTTTTTTTCCAAATGCCTAACATGTTGCCGTAAACATCAAGAGGCCATTGGTAAAAGCCAGCAATTGGTATCAGTAAATGCTAGTCATTGTAGAGTATGCTACCAAATTTCCAGACACAGTGTCATTATGCAAAGCTAACACTAAGAATATGGTCAGGGGAATTGGTACTGTCACTTCTCAGATGGTTATCCCAAAGGAGATAACATGACCAAATCACTCTCTTTATATCAAAGATACTGCATCACTTATGTCATTGCTTTAAATTCAAACAGCTGCAGACGAATGTAATAGTAGAAAGGTCCAATAAAACACTGAAATTGATACTGAGGATAGCTGGGGATGCAGCCAGTAAAATCTGGGACCAGTTAGTACCATACTTACTATTTGCAATCAGAGATGTGTCATAAAGAAAACCAAAAATTCAGCTCCTTGTATAGGGCTAAGCACTACCTCACAGTTCAAGCAATGATTATCTTAGCAGCAACATACCTCCTGCCTTCTCTATTACATGCTTTTCCTATTCTTACAAATATCAATAAGTAAAAACAAAATGAAAACTCCATCAAAGCTAGAACCTCCATTGAGTGACCTCCCAAACCTCTTGTATCAGAGGCATATGGGATATATGCAAATGACCCTTATGAACATTAGGTGTTTCACCTAATTGGTGATTCTGAGTGCCGATGACTTGTTTCATCGTTTTAATGGACAATTTCAGGTCAATAAAGCCAAACCCCACTAGCTGTGGATATGCATATTTCAGCCTTGTTATGACCTCCACAGCACAAGCAAAGTGTTTGACTAAGCATAATAAACACAGGGCTGTTATATTCAGCTGATGTCCAATATCATTAGGGTCACTGCAAAAATATCCCAAACAACAAACTAAAACAATAAGTGAGGAGGTCACTGAAAAACCAATCAGTAAAAATTTATTTATTTATTTATTTTACATTTGTTAACTGGGAAATTCCGACTGGACCAGGTCCATTTTCAGCGGAGGCCCGGGGAGAAAAGCTCCAACATCAAGTTATACAAATACAGTACATCCTGCATAATACACAAAACAGGTTAAAAACAAAATGAAAACTCCAGCAAAGCTAGAACTTCCACTGAGTGACCTCCCAAACCTCTTACATCAGAGGCACATGGGATATATGCAAATTATCCTTATGCTTAGTCAAACACTTTGCTTGTGCTGTGCTGATGAGGTCATAACAAGGCTGAAATATGCATATTCTCAGCTAGTGGGGTTTGGCTTTATTGGCCTGAAATTGTCCATTAAAATGACAAAACAAGTCATGGGCACTCAGAATCACCAATTAGCTGAAACACTTGATGTTCATAAGGATCATTTGCATATATCCCATGTGCCTCTGATACAAGGGGTTTGGGAGGTCGCTCAGTGGAAGTTCTAGCTTTGCTGGAGTTTCCATTTTGTTTTTACTGATTGGTTTTTCAGTGACCTCCTCACTTATTGTTTTATTCTTACAAATATCAACACTATGTATAAAACTAAACTAGCCACTTGCTGCTACAAAATAGCTAATATTTTGTGACAAACCAACTTTATAAAACACACCACTACCTCGCATTAAAACAATTAAACTGGTTTGAACTCCCAAATCAGTCAACATACTCACAACTAATCATTGCCCACAACCGACTGTACTCCCCAGACAAATGCCCAGCATGACAAAATACTGTACTGTACTATTCATCAACTCCAGACCTTTGCTCTAGCAGTAAACTTTTACTATGTATCAGTAAGACATTCAACAGTGCTGGAGACTCTTTCTACTTTCATTATGTGTCAAAACTCTGGAATGAAATTCCCCCACAGATAAAACAGATAGAAAACTTAAATAGTTTCAAAACTTTGTTTAAACAGCACATGTGCCAAAGATGGCTCTGTTCTATCTGCTCACCTGGCTAGCTTTACTCAGATTACTTTTCTCCAACTCTTACAACCACTGTGCCTCCCAGTCATTTTGTACCTTATCGCTCCTCCTCCTCATCCTGCACTTACTTCCTAAACTCTTACTTTTCCTCCCTCTCTCACACCACCATTAATTACAATTCCTCCTCTGTCCATTTATCTTTCTGCCCATTTGCATAACAATTCCTTTCATATCTCTCTTATAATTTTTAATCTATATTCTATCTTTCTGTCTGTAAATTTTTAGTAAACTCAAAAACACCCCAGTTCGATCATTTCCCTGCAGCCATCATGCTACAAATTCATTAATTGTTGCAATATACTACATCTCTATTCAATAATTAGCCAATTTATGTTAATTGATCTAGTTTTTCTGCATGTTAAAAATGTTACGTTCATGTAAGAAATATTTCAAAATATTTAATAACCATGTAAGTAAGTTTATGTATAGATGTTTTACCTTGCAATTATAAATGTACAAGATGTGTAACTTAAATGTGGAGCTTTTCTTCCTGGGCCTCCAATGAAAATGGTTTTTGCCCAGCCAGACTTTTCCCAGTCAACAAAGGCAAATAAATAAACAAATAAATAAATAAACTTCAGCTGGGTTTTCCCATTCAAAGTTCTGTATGGCAGGCATCCATGAAGGCTACCTGCCATTATTAAGGAAATTTGGGAATAGCAAAAGGCATAGTTTAAAAGTATGGCAGAGCAATGTGGTAGCATACAGGATTGGGTAAAGCTGATAATGTCTATAGTAAGATAGCACACGCAGAGAGCCCAGAAAATGCAATGTGTTGATAATGAGAACGCCTGGCTCTGAGAGTTTAATCTAGGAGATCAGGTACTAGTTTTACTGTTCTCTACAGAAAACACATTTCTGGTCAAATGGCAAATGCTATTTGAGATGATGGAATAAATGGAGTAAAATATAGAATGACTTTAACATTAATACATTGAAGTCATGGCAGGAAGCAAAGACTTCTGCAGACAGCTTGCAAACTGAAGATCCTTTGGGAGACATCATTGTCTTTAGCTGAAATATAGCTGAAAGAATCTGTCAAAAAAGTACAAAAGCAAGAAGGGCTTTTGTTAAGAGCCAAAGGAGCATTCCCAGAAATGCCTTGGAGAGCTAAATTAACAGAACACGTTACAGAGGCAACACCCAGAAGGAAATGATCTTATGGAGTACAAGAGTTGCAGAGAAGAAGTTCAAGAAATGCTCAAGTTAGGTATGATATAACAGTCACTGAGTGACTGGAGTAGCCAGGTAGCGTTAGTCCTTACAGCTGCACTGGATTCTGTAATGACTTTTGGAAACTAAACAGCATTCAAAGTTTGATAGCTATCACCTGTCCAGAACTGATTAGCAATAGAAAATCTAGCAAAGGCCTGATATCTGACAATCATGGGTTTGTCAAACAGATGCTGGCAGATACCATTTACATCCATTGTTAGGGAAAAAAAACCATGGCTTTTTTAACTCCCTGATTTTTTTTTAACACGGTGCCACCTATATGCCCACATGAAGCCACAGGCAGACGAAATTTAAATACTCAAACTCACACATTAGCTAAGTGTATATCTATAGCTGTGTGTGTGTGTGTGTGTGTGTGTGTGTGTGTGTGTGCGTGCGTGCGTGCGTGCGTGTGTGTGTGTGTGTATGTATGTATGTATGTGTGTGTGTGTGTGTGTGTGTGTGTGTGTGTGTGTGTGTGTGTGTGTGTGTGTGTATTTATATATATATAAATATAAATACACGCACTCACATGCACATACACACACATACGCATGCACGCACACATGCATGCATGCACTTAGTAATCCTTAATATCAGATTTCCTAACGTGTTATTGCTGTTAACCTGATTTCTCTGTCTCTCTCTCTCTCTCTCTCACACACACACACACACACACACACACACACACACACACACACACACACACACACACACACTTATTTTGTGTCAGGCTTGCCCTCCTGTGACGCCCCCCACTCACCCAGATACACACACACACACACACACTGTACAAGTGATGATGACTGTGCCCTACCCTTTGTACATGTCTTTGTGACTTAAGGTTTCCTATATCTGATGCAGTGGATAGCTAATGCTTGCTTAGTCAGATGCCTGCTTTCATCAAGATTATGTACTGAATGGCATTTTTGTCTTATTCTGCTCAATTTTGATGGTATTAGTATGCTGTGCTCATAGTTGTAGTAGTATAGTAGTACAGCTCTGTTAAGTATAACTTATTGTTTACTCATCACCCCAGGTTGGAAGGTTTGGAGACACAGGCAGAGAGGCAGGATTATCATGTGCTGAGGATGGATGCAGAGTATATTGGGAAAAAGATGCTAAGGATGAAGCTGCCAGGTAACAGGAAAAGAGGAAGGCCTAAGATAAGGTTTATGGATGTGGTGAGAGAGGACATGCAGGTGGTTGGTGTGACAGAGCAAGATGCAGAGGACAGGAAGAAATGGAAACAGATTATCCACTGTGGCGACCCCTAATGGGAGCAGTCGAAAGAAGAAGAAGAATGATCTCCTCACTACTGTAGACACGTGATGATCAATTGCTAGATTACCATCTATGTGTGTCCCGAAGTCCCTGACTACTGGGTCAACTCTAAGGTTGTGTTATCAATATGTTAGTTACAAGGGATTGGTGACTTCCCAAAGGATACAGTTATGCATTTCTTGGCATTTAGTTTTAGTCCATGGCTCTGGCACCAGTTATTTGTCTGTGTTAGCCCCTCCTGGAGAACATTTGCATCAGTGTGAGATTCAATGACAGCTCCTAATTTGTAATCATCTGCAAATTTAGTCAGCCAGAGACCACTGACATTGGCCTTGACTTCTGAGAAATAATTCCCAAAAAGGAGCAGTCCAAGGACTGATTCTTGAGGGACTCCACTTGTGACTGGCCTCTTTATAGAGGTGGACTCCCCAATTCTAACTTCCTGAGTCCTGTCTGTGAGCCAGCTGTCTATCCATCAGGAGACATACGAGTTTGTACCTAACCTCTTGAGTTTGTCAACAATGCCTGAGTGGGGTATTGTGTAAAATGCCTTAGCCAGGCCAAGGTAGGCAGTGTGAATGATCTTCCCCTCATCCATTGCTTTGGTGACCTTCTCAAAGAAGTATACCAGGTTGAGTAGGGTTGGGTCCAGTGTCTGTAGGTTTACTATAGCTCTATTGATCATCTCCATGACAATTCTTTCAATGGCTTTACATATAAGACTAGTGAAACTTATGGGTCTGTAGTTTCCAGGGTCTGTAGATGGCCCACCTTTGTGCAGAGGGATGACTGTTGCCTTTCTCCATTCATGAGGTACAGGTCAGTACTTGCTAACTGCCCCTGCAAGCATTGTGTAAGCAGCCCAATTATATCCCTTGTGAGACTCAAACCCTGCACCTTGTGTTTGTAAGGCAAACACCTTAACCATTAGGCCACCCTCCCAACCCCTCAAAGCCTGTTTGGAGGATACAGTTAAATAGTAATTCTAGAGGCCCTGATAGGTCATGTTTCATACTATTTAGAAGGCATCCTGGGATATTGTCTGAGCCCATTGATGCAGTGCTCTTCATAGGTGCATAGCTGTGTGCTAGGCTAATGGCCCTGGAGTCTTTACAAGCCCAGGCCATAGAAGTGCCCTGGCATCATGCCACCTGATTTTAGTTCCTAGTGCCTCTATCAAGTAGAGCCACTGGAGTGATCCCCGGGGTGAACTTTCTATTACCCATCCACTCATCAAGATTTCTCTTGAAGAGGGACAGTGAGGTGCTCTGCCTGACATGTATGGGAAGTCTATTCCAGAGCATGGGCAGTCTCTGGGTGAGGAACCTGTCCTTCCAGCATGTTCTGTTGATTGTGGTAATGAGGTTGAGGTCTCTGGAGTGTGTAGTGTGGAGAGATTGGGATTTCTTTAAATGTAGCATTTCTAACACAGCTGGGTCAGACATGGGTTTGTAAGTCAAGCAGAGATCACTTCTAAGTAGGCGATATGAGACCGAGAATAGCTGGAGTCTTTTCAGTCTGTCCATGTAAGACGTGTTTAATGCCTAGGATCCTCTTCGAGATGTACTTCTGTGGCCTCTCTAGCTGTTGAAGGTGTCTAGTGAGGTACATGCCAAATGGGGCATTGTGCTAGATGATTGGTCTAATGAGGGAAGAGTAGAGAGAGACAATGACCACTTTCTTCCTGGATGCAAAACCCTTGGTAATGAGATGTGCCACACAGAAGGACTTTCTGACCACAGTGGCAATGTGGTGGTCAAAGGAAAGGCTGCTGTCAACCTGCATCCCCAGATCTCTTGAAACACCTTCAGTGTTCAGTGGGCTCCCATTGATGTGGTAATTACTGGGAGCTGAGTTTTTACCAAAGGGCATGATGACGCATTTTTTGGCATTAAGCTTAAGGCCATGGTTTTGACACCAGTCATTGGTCTCAGTGAGGTTTTTCTGTAGGATGTCTGCATCACTTGGGGAGTTAATAATGGCTTCCACCTTGCAGTCGTCTGTGAACTTGGTCAGCCAGAGTCCCTTTGTGTTGGCCTGGACTTCTGAGAAGTAAATGCAGAACAGGAGAGGACACAGGACTGATCCCTGTGGGACTCCACTTGTGACTGGTCTGCAGTCTGACTTGGAGTCCTCTACCTTCACACTGTGTGTTCTATCTACGAGCCAATTTGCAACCCACCTAGTGATATAGGGGCTGATGCCTAGATTGGTGAGTTTATCAATAATTCCTAAGTGAGGAATGGTATCAAAGGCCTTGGCTAGATTGAGGTAGGCTGTATGCACTGCCTTACCTTCATCCACAGCCCTGGTGACTGATTCAAAGAAGTCAACCAGGTTGAGCAGGCATGATCTCCCTTTCACAAAGCCAAATTGCGTGGGGTCTAGAGTTTGGAGATTTCTTATATCTTTGTTAATCAGGTCCATGATGATGCACTCCATAGCTTTACATATCAGACTCATCAGGCTAATGTGGTGATAATTCCCAGGGTCTGTAGTCGCTTCCCATTTTATAGAGAGGGATGACTGTAGCAGTGTGCCATTTGATAGAGTCAAAGCCTGAGGTGAGGCTGTGACTGAACAGGGCACACAGATGTGGAGCCAGTTCACTTTGTAGTTCATGTAGACCACAGCTACCTTTATTGGGTCCCATGGAAGCTGTATTCTTGGCATTGGACAATGCAGCTTTAACCTGTGCTGCAGCAATGCTGGGTGCCTGGCATTCTTCTGGTATTGTGATTGGTCCTTTTGGGAGGGGAGGTAAAGTTGGCACTGAATCTGTTGGCCAGTATGTTGGCAATATCTGTTGGCTCAGTATAGGAGGTACCATTGTGCAGTAACTCTGAGCAAATCTGGGTATTGCTGTGGAGGTTCTTGATATAGCTATAGAAGCCTTTGTGTTTGTTTTTAGTGTCTGCTGCAAATCTGTCTTCATAGCTGGCTTTAGAGGATTTGATGAGGTATCTCAACTTTTTATTGATGCTAATAAGGGAGTTTTTCCAGTCTTGGGATTTTACCTTTTCCTGCAATAGTTTCTTCCTTCTGTTGTACAGTTTATTAATGGCAAGGGACAACCAGATTGGCTTCCTTTTTTTGGAGGAGAGCATCTTGGTTCTGTTGGGTATGGCTAGTTCCGTGCATTTATGTACATGTTCGTACAGTACATTGCTGTATGATTTGGCAGTCATTTTCCATTGGTGTGGGTGCTATGAAGTTAGCCACCTCTGTTTTTAGGAGTCCAAAGTCAACTTTGGAGAAGTTATTCAAGGTGGTTACCTTTGCAGGTGGTGTGGGTGAGATGTGGATTTTCATGGTGATTAGTTTATGGTTGGATCTGACCAGGGATGGTTTGACCATTGGTGTAGAGCAATGGTTGCCCATGTTAGTAATAACCAGGTCAAGGATGTTGCTTCCTCTAGTGGGGGTCAGAATGAGCTGGTCCAGGGCATTGGAATTGATGAATTCCAGGAAGTGTTGGGGCAGTGTATTGGTGCTTGAGTAGTTTTCCCATTTGATGGAGGGGTAGTTGAAGTCTTCTAGTAAGAGAGTGTTGTGTTGGACCTTGATAGATTCCAGGGTGCTTAGGAACATGGAGTGAGAGTCTAGGGTCATGGTTGGGGACCTATAGCAGGCTATGACCTGGATTGCCATCTTACCCAATGTTAGTTGTACCTGAAGTATCTCAGATGCTCTATGCTGGGCTACTAGTCTGGAGGTGTGCATATCCTTTATGAATATGGAAACACAATCACCTGTGGAGCTTCAGTCTATGGTTCGGGGTCAAAAGGTGTGGAATGAGTTATAGCTTGGTAGCACAGCGGTGCTTTCTGCCGCTTAAAACCAGTATCCATTACAGCACAAATGTCGATGTTCTCCATTTTGAGGAGTGCTTCGAGTGAGTGCATCTTGAGATTTAGACTTCTAGCACTGAGCAGCATGACCCTCAGAATGCATTTATTTATAGCTGTTACTGTGGTAATTTGGTCTTTGGAACACTACCTAAAAAGGCACTATAGGGGTGGCAAGAGCCTTAGCCAGTACCTGGAAACCCAGAGGTGACAGATACAGGCCATCTCTGGAAAAGCATTGAGGTCTGTAAGTCATGTCATCCCAAGCTGACAGATACTGGATCCCCTTAGAATGACACCAGAAACTTAGCCAGTCGTTGAAGTCAATTGTTTTTTGTTTGTGCTGTGGTATCATTCTGGGTGATGGTAGGATACTGCTCATGGCTAGTGTCATACCTGCCTGGGCCACATAATCTGAGAGCTCCACCATGTCTCTTTTCGTGTAGTCCAGGGAGGTCCATCTCAGGTCATTCACACCCACATGGACAATGACAGAGTCATAATTGTACTTTTTGTGGAGTTACCTGAGTGCTTGTGTTATGTATCAGTTTCTGGCACCTAATAGACAGCTGACTGTTACCTTCTCTGTATTCAATCTAATGAGTGGGACATCTGTGTGTCTCACTATTGAGTCACCTATGATTAGTGTATTGGGCAAAGTGTTTAGCCTTAGGGGCTTAGGTTGAGGGGTACACTGTGGAGGTGAGCTATGTGTCCTGTCATTTGTGCTGTGTTGTGGTGGTTGAGTGCGTTTCTGTCTTGGAGGTCTCTGGTGTTTGGGTTAATTTCTATTGAGAGCCTCCGCAAAGGTGGGTGTGTGGTTTGTGTTTTTACGTGAGAGCTGTCATAGTGGGTGTTTTGGAGGGCTATGTGTTCCATGTGGTGTGGTGCAGGTGTTGACCTTCTCCTCTTAACCACCTAGTCCAGTCTTGGCTGGAGAGTGCATAGCTTCCAATTTGGTGATATAAATGCAGCTCTCACAAGTCTGAGTGTTGGGAGGTAAGAGGAGGGGGATGTCTGTGTACATGAGTCAGTTTCTACACTGCCTCAGAATACCCAAGTGCACCAGATTAATAGGGGAAAGCACAGCGAACTGTCCTTTAATCATGCCAGGAGGGGTGATCATAACTACTAAGTACTTGGATTATTTCCATGGAGAACAACTAGTGCTGATGGCACTTAGGTGTGTTACAATAATTGCTACAAATTGGTCTTAAAGAAAGAATTAAGGGCCTGTTCCCTAGTGATAGTAGGGGGAGTTATATTTGATATTTCCTGAGGGAAGGTTGTGGGGGAGAGAGAGGTAAAGTTGGAGTTGAATTTATCAGCCAGGAGGTTTGCTATATCTTCTGGCTCAGTATAGGTGGCTCCATTTACAATGAGCTCTGCACACAACTGTGAATTGCCTTTGAGGTTGCGGACATAGCTAAAGAATGCTTTGTGGATGTTCTTGACCTGGGAGACCAAACTTACCTCAAATTTGGCTTTGGTAGACTTTATTTGTCCTCTGAGTTGTTTGTTTAGTTTGATGAGAGTGCTTTTATCCTTCTGGGTGCTGCACCTCCTAATTTTTGCCATGATTTTCTTCCTCCTATAATACATCCTTTTGATTTTGTGATTCCACCAGCGTGGTTTGTTTTTTGAGTTAGTTCTGTACTTCTTCCTGGTTGGTACAACTGCCTCTATGCAACTATTAACATGGTTGTACAGGGTTTCTGTGAACAATTCTGCAAAGGCAGAAGTATTTTCAGGGTTTGTAGGGGCTTGACATTTTGCCAGGTTTTCACTTAATAGCAGGAGGTTGGCCTTAGAATAGTTTTTGAATATTCCTGGTTGAGCTGGGGGTCCAGGTTTTATTTTTACTTCAAAGGAGACCATTTTGTGGTCTGACCCTACCAGGGAAGGCATTACAGTAGGGGGTGTGCAGCACTCTCCCATATTAGTGAGGACCTGATCCAATATGATTGCACCCCTGGTTGGGGTATTGACTGTCTGGTCTAGGGAGTTTGTGTTTACAAAATCCAGGAATCTCTGTGCATGTATGTTTGATGTTGTATAGGATTCCCACTTAATAGTGGGGTAATTAAAGTCACCCATGAATATGGTATTGGGTTGGATGGTTAGTGTTTCTAATAAGTTTAAATACATAGTATGGTTTTCCTGGGTCATAGAGGGGCCCTATAGCTTGCAAGGAATTGGTATTGGATTTTACCTATGGTGATTTGAACATGGTGAGGCTCAAGTGCATTGTCTTGTTTGACCAGCCTTGATGTATATTTATTTTTGATGTAAATAGAGACACCTCCACTTTTAGTCCCCACCTGTAAAGTAGCTGGTCTAAATGTGTGGAAGGCATTATAAACTTGCACTGTTGTGTGCTCTCCGTGGCTTTAAACCATGTCTCAGAGACCACATAGACATCAGCATTCTCTAGGGTAAAGAGAGCTTCCAGGGAGTGGAGTTTTTTGTTTAGGGTCCTAGCATTGAGCAGTAATACCTTTAGATTTTCTTGGTTTTGATTTCCTATGTCAGAAGTAGTTTCAGTTTGGCATTGCCTAAAAAAAGGCACTATGGGGAACACAATATTTTAGCTAATATTTGAAAGCCTAGAGGGGAGAGGTGCAGACCATCCCTGGCAAAGCTGCGTGGTCTGTTGACCATCTCCTTCCATGCTGACAAATATTGCACCCCCTTAGAATGACACCAGAAACTAAGCCAATTATTAAAGTCAATCATCTTTTCTTCATATTGTGGCATCATCCTTGGAGAAGGTAAAATGCTGCTCAATGCTAGGCTCCTATCAGCCTGAGACATATATTCGAAGAGCTCTATGATGCCTCTCTTCATATAGTCTAGGGAGGTATGTTTCAGGTCATTTACTCCCACATGGACTATGACTGAGTCATATATGTAATTGTGGTCCAATGACCTGAGTGCATGCGTAATGTGATGGATCTTAGCCCCTGATAAGCAACTGACCATAGCTTTCTCCTTACTATGCCTGGTGAGAGGGACATCAGTGTATCTCACAATGAAGTCTCCAATGACTAGAATGCTGGATTGTGTGGTGATTTGCCTTATGGGCTTAGAGGTAGAGACTCTGAGATGTAGCTCTATGTGTTGATGTGGGTGTTGTTTTGAAAGAGTGTGTTTGAGGCTGCTGAGGGTATTTCTTATGTGTACTTTCTCTAGGAGGTCTTTGTGGTTTAGGAAGGTTACATGTAAGTGCCTCAGTATATGTGGGTCTATATGTCTGCTTTGAATTGTGCGTGATGGGTGCAGCATGTGTACTACTGCCAATCTTACTGACATTAGGAGTACTTTTATGTGAGAGCTTTGCCTCCAGTGACGTGTAAACACATCTCTGACGTACAATATCAGTTTTTTGAGAATTAACTGGTTGTCAGCAAACATGAGGCAATTTCTACATTGCCTCAGGATGCCCATATCCACCAAGCCAGTACCAGAGACGGTAGGAAAGTTCATATCCATGGCAACAGACCCTTTTTTATTGAATAGACAGTTGGAGTGAGAACACAACAGTAACAAGGTGGTAGAGTGGAAATAAAATTCTGTTCGACTCTCAAGATACAGAGCTGTGATCTCTTTTCAAGTTTTAATATATAGTTAAAAGCAGAATACAAGTAAAACACCATGTAAATAAAACAAATCACAGTATACATAATAGAAAAAGGCAATAAAGTAATACAAAATACAAGAAATAAAAAGCAAACTAACCTTTCCCTCGCAGCAAGATGTGGCAGAGCCTGGGTGAGCCTTTCTGGTAAAGCCAAGAACCGCTTCCACCTCCCTTCTTTTTTTATCTGGACAAGACATTTCAGCCATATGTTAAGTGACTCAATTTTTAATCCTTTTCTTTTTTGATTGTAGGATAATGTGCCTAAGGAATGTGTGCAGCTGCAGACACATGTCTGAGGCTTCACTTCATATAGCAACAGTTGGTGAGACTGTGTCCATCATTGCCGTTTTTTTTTTTGCAATCAGTGTCTATCTTTTTGAGATTTTAATTGAGCTTCAAGTGTGTTTATATACATACACCCACACACATATATGTGTGTGTGTGTGTGTGTGTGTGTGTGTGTGTGTGTGTGTGTGTGTGTGTGTGTGTGTGTGTGTGTGCACATTTGCACATCTCTCACATTTCCCCCTAGCATTGTTCTGTTTTTCTTCTGCTCTTACACTCTGCCCTGCCTTCTACCTCACACAAGCAATCACTTACTTCTCCTTCTCCTTCAAATACTGCCACATACCTTTCTTTTCATCCCTGCATTATTGCACTTCTGCTCTTCTTCCATTCTGCCTTGTTTTTCCTCCAGCCCCCTGTTTACCAAAATCTATGAAAAAAGCAAGGAGCCACTTCACCACAGAGAAGGCCTTATTAAAAAAAAACTCAGCAAGGCAAAATAATAATAAAAATAATACTGGAATAGCACTTTTGGTGTTAACCTTCTTCAGATCCTTAATTACTCCCAATTAAGAGCAGCCATTTATAAAACAAATCCTAACTAATCAACGTTCATCTAGGGAGCCTTTGTCCCTTCAAAACAGGTTTAAGGGGGCTACTCCATTCAAGCCAGGTGGCTTATCTGTTTGTAGATTAATTATCCACCTTAACTCTAACATTTCAGTCTTATTGTATATGTCACCTCCCCTCATTGTTTCATGAATTAAATCCAGCACTAAAAAAGAAAATATATGCCCAGGATTCTTCTTTTATGTGCTGTGATAAAGCAGGGTTCCTATTAGAACCTCAAACTCTTGAAATGTCGAACGTCGTATAGTCGACAACATTTGATCGACATTTCAAGTGTTCGAAGGTTAAGCATAATGGCGCCGTTCAGTGCAGACTGGGAGAATTTCCCTTTTCTGCACTGAAGTGCGATCTCGGAGTTGGTATATTTAAGTAGAGGGGGTGTGGGGGTGCAGGGAGGCTTGCCCCCTTCCTGCACCATTAAGGTAGGTTTTTTTTGTTTTTTGTTTTTTATTATATATTTGAACTTTCGAACTTCGATCATATGTTGTCGAACATATGGGATTCGAAGTTTTGAAAGTTCAATTATATAATATAGACCCATAAAGCATTATTCTCATTACCAAGCCTAATGTTGCTCAGGTGGCAGATGATCCTTTCCTTAAAGGGTCTGTTGGTAAAAACTAATGCAGCAGTGACAAAGTGCTGCATATATTATATTTCTTGTGTTGCAGTCTGCATATGCATGTAACTTATAGTCTTTAGATGTAACAGGATGTATAAAATTATTGCTGTTATTAATATAGGGACATGCCTTGCACTACTTGCAGGGAAATGTCCCTTCCTTAGTTGGTTTTCCATTTTGTTTTTTTTGCCTTCGTTGGAATAGCCAGCCCCATTATTTAATCCATCCTTGTGGCATAATATACTCTTCATTTTATACAGCCTTTATAACAGCACATACAAGCAGATAAGCCACCTGGCTTGAACATAGTAGTCTCCCTTAAACCTGTTTTGAAGGGGTGGAGGCTCCCTAGATGAATGGTGTTGGTTAGGATTTGTTTTATAAATGGATGCTCTTAATTGGGAATAATTAAGGATCTGACGAAGGTCGACATTGAAAGTGCTTATCCAGTATTGTTTTTATTATTTTGTCAAATTGTTTTTATTATTTTGCCTTGCTGAGTTGTTTTTTTAATAAATCCTTCTCTGTGGTGAAGCGGCAGCGCCTTGCTTTCTTCATATGTTTGACTTTAGTGGAGCTGCCTTTAGCGATCTGGGATTTATTTTATATATTTACTTTATGTTTACTAAAATCTATCTACTGCCTATCTTCTATTATTTATTTATTGTACAATTATTGTTATCATCCTACATAATTATTCATACATCCTACTTAATTATTCATACATCCTACTTAATTATTCATGCATCCTACTTAATTGTTTATACTTTCTTTCCCCTCATTTCTAGTTAACTTGAAATTTTTCCATCCCTTTCTGTAACCTGTCATGCAGGTCTGAGCTGTTTCTATTGCAGAATGAATAATTCCCACTTACTCTGTCATTATCATCATCATCATCTCGTTATGCTTTTCTTCTTAAAACTCCATGCTTTAAAAGTTGTGCACTTTTATTCTGTTCAGTGCAATATAACTTCTTGTGAGTATGGACTATCCTCTTTTTTTACTCCTGCTTTATGCCTTACTCTAGGTTGTTGGTACATGGTATTTCCCTCTGTTACATTTTCACACAGCATGTTTTGCTGTATGCTGTGATAAACTGTAAACTGCTGTACTGAATAAGCAAATCTCTATATCTTAATTCCCAAGTAATACCGCACATTAATGATATTCACATTGTGCTTTTTAATCTGCCTAAGAAGCAATGCATTAGTAACCTATAAATCACTGTTTACCTGGTGTTTTTCTCCAAGACCTTCCCTGTCCATGGGACTATTTTGTGGTTAAGAGACAGTAAACAAATAAATACAATGGAGGTTTCCACTATTAGCAATGCTTCTCCAGTGCTTCACTAGACACAAGAGGATGACATTTCAACAGGATGAAGCAAACTGGGCAAGTCATCAGCTTCATGAAAAAAGTTATAAGAAGTATTTTTTGCAGGGTGCAAGCCCCCTGCATTCTCAGCTGAGGAACGTTGGCCATCCTATACTAGCTTCATGGTTGTGCAACCACAGTAAAGAAAGAAAGAAAAAAACACACACAAAGGAAACTATTCCAATAAAGATTTCCTTTTGAAAGTATTATTTAGGAGTTTCAAACGGAGAATAAAAACAAGTTGAAACATGTCCAGTGTACACCCAGCCAAATTTGGGAAGTCACTAGTAACTGTTAAACCACCCAGTTTGCTGGTCTGCTTGATGTATTGTCCTCAGTCAAGTTCACCCAAAATAAGCCATGCAATACCTCTTTTAAGCTTGTGAGTGACAACTGAAAACAAGTTTACAAAATGCAGGATGAAGAGGAAAAGAAGAATATAACTATACAGAAAGAGACATTTAGATACACATTTACAGGGCTCAGGATCACGTACGTTTGCTTAGCAGTGCTGTATGTCTCTGAAAACTTGCACTAATTAAGTCTATGTTATACTGCTGTTCATGGAGACTTGTGTTTTCTTTTGGTCATTGCTAACAGCTGAATATGTTGATCGTAGAAAGTGACCCATTTTACTTTGACATTTGTTATTTATTGTTACACAGATATGCTATGTTTGGCTGTGGGTTATGCTTTGTTTGCTCAGATTAGGCATGGTTGAGTCCTGTGATCAAACTTCAAGCCATATATTAGTAAATAACAGTATAACACTTTTGTGTACATGATATTGTGCTACTACATGATGGCTTTTGCATTCTTATGTTTATTTTTTTTCATATTTTATTTTTTATTTTGTCCTTTGAGGTCTGCGTAGTAAGACAGTACCTTTTTATATTGTTCTGTTTCTACAGGTGTGCAATCCTAGGTTAATGTTCAGGTCTTGTAAAGTGGTTCAGAATATAGTGCAAGTACAAGTTCTTGGTGAATTTACTCCAGAAGCTACAGTGTTAAAGATGATACAGCAAGTGCTAAAGATGTAACATTTATAAACATTACTCACACCCACAGTAACTAAGCTTATAACACAGTCAACAGGAGAAACTGGAACACTGTATCAGGATATCTGACTTTCCCTCAGAACTGCAGAAAACTGTCTCGGGTGGCACGTTTAACCTCTCTTTATCTCATAGTTTGTTTATTGCCAGTTTAAAAGTGAGACAAAGTCACCTAAATGTGGAGCTAGAGTCTAATACCCACTGCTGTTTCTGCAGCAGACAATTATTACCCTTTGCTTTCTAGAGACTATCACTTTACGTGTTGGAATCTATATACTGCCTTTCTTGTTTTTATTTTCTAAAGGGCTTAAATCTAAGCACTATCCAGAAAAGTAACACATAGCAGGTAGGAACAGTGAAGAAAAACTATTTAAATCTCATGATAAGGATGCAGACTGAGGTACAGCGTGATGTTTGGGCAGAGGGCTTTCATACTCGGTGTCTCATAATAAGTCATATAACATGCACTGTTAGTCATTTCTCAGTAGTTTAAGAGCAGAGTGGTGGAACATGAACACCTGCACAAAGACTAGGAAAAGGACAGGAATTATAATGGCACTAACAGAAATGGGATATAATTAGTAGTAAGTACTAAGAATTATTATAGTGAACCTGGATATCATTGGTGCCAATTTATTTATTTCTTTAGTTAGTTACATTTATTAATTGGGATAGTCTGACTGAGATTAACAACCTCGTTTCAGCAAAATCTGGGAAGGAAAACTCAATAGTGAAAAGAGAAGTGGAGTATAGAATAAAAACAATCTGACATGCAATTTGGAGGTGTATAGAAAATAAAGGAAACATTTGTCATAGTGGCTCATGATGTATCTTTTAATGCTTTACCATAGTCCCAGTAATAAAATTCACCTAATACATTTTGTTAACTATTAGCTTTTCACATATTTTACTTTTATTTATTTTTTTATTTGTTTTGGCTCCACCTATACAGATAATCGATTATCACTGGTGCATCTCCACAATTGTGGATTCCTGGAGTCATTTCTGATACTTCCACACGTAATCTGAAGCCCCTTTGGTGCTTTAGGGGAGATTTAAGTGATCCTGTGCAGTGTCATAATTATGCATGTAGGGTTTTTTAAATGCCCTACTCACATGCAATAACATGAGGCAGTTATGGCCAGCAAAGTCTGGCAGTGCATGTCCCAAAATTCTGTAAGCATTAGATACACACTCTAGTATCACCACTAGGGCTGCCAGCTCTGTGTATGTCTTCCTCCACCCCTGCACAGATGAAAAGGTAAAACACCATTGCTTTTCCTACTTCACACCCCAGTCAGCTTTTTGTGTGCTAAGTTCATTAGTCATACCCAGACCACCTTGGTCACTGTTAAGCTACCTTCCTCTGCACTGCAGGGCTGACATTTTTTTACACATTTGCTTTTAAGCAGGTTCACTTCTGAGTGTTTTGATATTTCACTGTGAATACTATTGAAAAGTGTCTATGCAGTCCAAGACTTAATAAGCTTTCTTGCAAGAGAATCAAATTAATTTTGGAACTACCTTTTTGTCCTTAGGAGTAAAACAATTTTAACAGGTATATCAGCTGTATGCAGGTTTCTTCTTCATTTTTGACCCCCTTTGTGTGCCCCATCAGTTGCTCTCTAGCACTGCTCCTATAGTTCCTTTTACCTTAATGCCCCTGGTGCCATATCCCCATGGCTGGGACCACACCAGTGGTAAGTTAGGGAGGGGAAGTGAGGAGCAGTAGAGTAGCTGCATTCAGATTTTTTTCCTCTGGGCTTTTTAAGAGCCTGGGATTTTTTTTTCATTAAACTGTAGAGTGTAAATGTACAAATACCAGTACAGACATTTTGACTTCATTTTCAGTCACACTAGTAGCAAAAATGTTGAAATATATCACAATATTGTTACACTGTCTGAATTTTCACATGTAATGCAGTCAAAGTACCTACAGTTCCTACATTCTATAATTTTGCAAAATTTTGGAAACCTTTCAATTGTCTTCAAAGCAGGTGTTATATTTTGGATAGAAAGTCAAACATTTCATGATTTAAAAGTTTTAACATGTAACATTTAAAAGTTTAACATGATCTTAATGGCAGCAGTAAGAGCATCCAGAGATGTTTAGTTGCAAAAATATGTTAGTAAATGAAAACTGGATCTGAAGTGGGCTTAAATGTTAAGTGTACTACCGTTAAACATTTACACTGCACACATACACCATCTAGTGGCATAAAATATAAATACACACAGTAGTACAGAAAATCTAGTCAAGAGATTTAATGTTGGAAACAGTTTTCAAACACAGTTCCTTCAACACTCAAGAGTTTACATAACTTTTTTTTAGGAGTCCAAAATATCCAGTTTTAAGGGGAATAAATGTGAAGGGGCTGTCTTGGACAAGATGGACTATTTTTCAGGGGACCTGAGAGAACTGGAAATAACTGACAAACAACAACAGCTGAACAATCAGGCCAGATGGTTTGTAAGCTCAGTAAAACAAGGATGAGTTATATCCCAGTTAGATGTGACTAATAATGGACAGATGAGTTGATACTATGAAGAGATGGGTAGTTTAACAAACTGATTAGCTGAGGCAGCATAACTTCATTTCTTTGACTTTCTTAGATCAGTGCAACCTGCAGACACCAATGAGGTATACCATGCCATACACCTGCTTTTGTTTCTCATATTTATATAGCTAGTTTTACTAACTGCCTGTGAAGCTCTGTTCTAAGATTTAATGTTGCTTTTCAGTTCATCATTGGTGCAGTTAGTGTCTTAACTGGATTGTAATTGAGAGGCATAAACTTTGATAACACATAGAAACTGGTCACAAAAAACTCAGTACTTTATCTAAAGCCAGGAGAGTCATTGGAGAGAAGATAATTTATGGATTAAAATCCTCTCTGCTTAGCTTTTTTTTTCATATTTATTATTTGAGGTTTCTCCAGTTTGCTGCCTGCCATCCTCATGGCCCATTCACACCCCTTTCACAGGGGGAGATAGCTGACATTTAGGCAACCATTAGGGTTTTTTCTTATTTCAGCCCTTACCCTACGGTGTATTCCCAGTAACACCCTCTAGAATTTGGTCTGCAGTGGTTCTTAGCAAGGTCGTGTCACTAATCTGCAATGAAAGTAATTTTCAACACTGCCCTGTCCCTCCTAGGACATGGTGCTTCTGAGTGATCTCCAATCTCTGTCAAGGTTTCTGTCATATGACTGTGCACCCTAGCATGCACCCCCTCCAAACAGAGGCAAGCCAGGTGTTTCTGTATCATTCTTTCCCTCCTCTTGTCAGCCAGGAACAGCCCAAGCTGTTAATCAAACCCAGGCCACCTGAGTCATAATCAGGGCTTTATCTTCTTACAGCAATAGAGCTCATCCCAACTTTATTGTAGTACTTTCACAAAACACTTTACACTGTTATTGTTCACAAAAGCATATATAGGTTCATAGGTTCATAGGTAGGTACTAGGCTATCAGCCAGAGGGCCTATGTAAGCCTAGCCAATAAGGCTCCCTGGCTTACACCACCCAAGAAAGTTATTTTCCTGTGCCACTGTCGAGCAGAGACACAGAAGTGATCCCCGGGGTGTATTTCCTATTTCCTATCCACTCAAGATTTTTCTTGAAGAGTGCTAATGAAGAACTTAAGAATTAAATTAGCAAGAAGCAACTTAATATGTACTAGATTTAAAAATTAAATGCATTACATATGTGTGCAATATTATTATTATGATAATATAATAAAAGATTTGTAACTTGAAGAAAGTGAATATGAGTGTATGAAATGAAAGATGAATCAAGCTTTATGAACTGTTTTGACCAACAATCTTCTTCTTTCAGCTGCTCCAGTTAGGGGTCGCCACAGCGGATCATCTGTTTCCATTTCTTCCTGTCCTCTGCATCTTACTCTGTCACACCAGTCACCTGCATGTCCTTTCTCACCACATTCATCAACCTTATCTTAGACCTTCCTCTTTTCCTGTTACCTGGCAGCTTCATCCTTAGCATCTTTTTCCCAATATACTCTGCATCCCTCCTCAGCACATCTCCAAACCAACGTAATCTTGCCTCTCTGGCTTTGTCTCCAAACCTTCCTACCTGGGCTGACCCTCTAATATACTTATTCTTAATCCTGTCCACCCTCGTCACATGCAGTGCAAATCTTAACATCTTTAACTCTGCCACGTCCAGCTCTGACTCCTGCCTTTTTGTCAATGCCGCTGTCTCCAATCCATATAACATAGCTGGTCTCACTACCCTCTTGTAAACCTTCCCTTTCACTCTTACTGGTCTGTCACAAATCACTCCTGACACTCTTCTTCACCCACTCCATCCTGCCTGTACTCTCTTCTTCACCTCTATTCCACACTCACCATTACTCTGAACTGTTGATCCCAAGTACTTAAACTCATCCACCTTCGCCACCTCTACTCCCTGCATCCTCACCATTCCTCTATCCTCCCTCTTATTCACACACATATAGTCTGTCGTAGTCCTACTGACCTTCATTCCTCTTCTCTCTAGAGCATATCTCGACCTCTCCAGGGTCTCCTCCACCTGTTCCCTACTCTCACTACAGATCACAATGTCATCTGCAAATATCATAGTCCATGGGGACTCCTGTCTGATCTCGTCTGTCAACCTGTCCATCACCATTGCAAATAAGAAAGGGCTCAGAGCTGATCCTTGATGTAATCCCACCTCCACCTTAAACGCATCCGTCACTCCCACCGCAGACCTCATCGCTGTCACACTACCCTTGTACATATCCTGCACCACTCTTACATACTTCTCTGACACTCCCGACTTCCTCATACAATACCACAATTTGACCAACAATGTACTTAATGAACAGTACTTATATATTACATGGTAAAAGAAAACTTTTAGTATTTGAAAAATGTTATTAAATATAGAAGAACCACATAAAATGTAATAAGAAGAAATATATATATAAATTAAATGGACGTTTTTCCAGTTCATTATAAAATAGAGTAAAATTCGGGTAATTTGAAGACCATTGAATAAATCTCTGTATTAGTCTAGTACCACAAATTACATTTTGCAGTATATCATCTGCATGTAAAACTGTAAATCTCTTCAAGTCTTGGGCATTACAAAGTATGCAAAGATGACATGTGATTCCAATCCAGATGTCATTTATGCCAAAAAATGGCACTAATAAGAATCCATTGACTGCCCCCTACTGTTAAGGGACTAATCTAATATAAACTAGCAAGTATCTTATTCTTATATGCAATGGACAATCATCCAACTCGGTAGTGGCAGCAACATCAGTGATTGCATCATGAGTAATACTCCATGTCTAAACTTTTTCAAGTAGGTCAAAGTGCAGAAAATGTGGTAAGAAAAACAAGATTTATAAAATTATGTTTTTGGAGAGAACATTTTTATTTATTTTTTTAAGAAAATTTGTATTGATTTAACATATATGCATTATATGCACAGAAAGGAAGAAATGCAATATTACATGCTGTTATACAATGTCAGGAATACATTGAGTCATCACAGTAATCTTATACAATTAACAAATTAAGAGTCTTGGTATTTCATTAGCAACATTTCAAGGCTATCCCAACAACTACAAGTCTTAGTATGATTTATAGATCATATTCTAATCACTTCTTTTTCAGTTTTACATAGCATTGTTGTTAAATTTAAAAATTCTTTGAACATATGAACGGATTTCTAGCTACTGCCAGAAGACTCCAAACCTTTTTTGTTGTTTGGTATTTACAGATAAATGAAGTGGAGCATTGATCTCGGGTAAAGAGCAATCATCAGACCATAACCCCTTAAAACATACTTATCTCTTCCCAATATACATTTAATTTTTCTCAATCCATAAACATATGTGCCCAATATTCTTGTACATCTTTAATACATCTCCAAGAAACTGAAGAAGTCATTTTATTAAATGTAGAGATTTTATAAGGGGTAACATTCTATGTATATATTTCCACATAAAACCTTTCCATTATAGACTTGAAGAAGCTTGACTAACTGACTTAAGTAACAAAGTTTTATTCTTACCATTAATTGAGTCATTCAATCCACTACTATCTAAAAAGTTCCAGAATTTTGCATCAGAATTATTATCATTTCCAATTAATTTATATAACATGGACAAGTTTCCTTTGTAGATAAATTTATCTTTGATGATAGCATCCATATACTCATATAATGGAGGAATAGTGTTATGTTCCTCTTCACTCATATTACCTACAAATTCATCTAATTTCTTACTGATTGATAATATTAATTGGTTAACAGATTCATCCAACTTATAATCTTTTAATAAATATTCTGGCAACTTAGCTTTTCCTTTTTCAAAGCAATCAGACCAGAATACTAATCCATTGCTTATTTAGTAAATTCATTTTAACATTGTCTGAGTTTCCTTAAATCTAGAGGTGCATGCAATGGAAAAGCTCAAAATTTTACTTTTGATATTAATGGGGTTCTAAAAACATATTTCTTAACTGTTTAAGAATTACTTTCATATATGCAAAGTCTAAAGACTGAAATGAATTTCCTTCTAAGGTACATTTTATTAACCAGATGAAAGGATTGCTACATATTTCTAATTTATCATATTTGATGAACTTATAAGAATTTGGTATAATCTGCTCCCAAATGGTTTTCCATTGCCTAGTATAAGCTGAGTCTAGCTTGATTATAATAGAGTTAAAATTTGCAGCAAAAGAATAAAATTCTACACCTGGGAAGCTAATACCACCATTACTCCCTATTTTTTTATGACTTCTATAAGACATTTTCATCTTTTTAGGGTACCATAAGAATGATGTTAACATTTTTTTCTTTATAAGTTTTTTTACTTTTCTTGCTTAAGTATAGGTGAGATTGCCAGAAATTTCAATGAGGGATGAAGTATTTTTTTCATTGTGAATTATCCTGAAAACATCACTCAGTAATTCTAAAATATTTAATGGAGGCAGATTATATCATTCCATATTTAAGTCATCTAACATTGGAGCTTTACCATTTTCCCTATTTTAAAGCTTGTTTAAATTCTGTTGGGGTAATAAGCTTATTCAAAAGAGATATTTGTTAGTCATTAAGTGTATTAGTAACACGGAAGGACTGTGGCTGACCAAGTTCGCAGATGACTGCAAACTGGGCGCCATAATCAACTCTCCAGCCGACACAAGCATCCTCCAAAAGGGCCTCATAGAAACAGACAACTGGTGCCAGAGCCATGGCCTCAAGCTAAACGCCAAAAAGTGTATAGTCATCCCCTTTGGCAAAAACAAAGTGCCCACAAATTACCACATAGGTGGTAATCCATTAAGTACAGAAGAAGTCATTAGGGACCTGGGGACCCAAGTTGATAGCAATCTCTCATTTGACAACCATGTGGCCAAAGTGGTTAGAAAAACATTTTATATAGCCCACCTAATCATGAAGGGATTCACATCTAGATCAGGGGAGGTCATCGTGCCTCTTTACTCATCCCTCATCAGGCCCATAATTGAGTACAATGCCCCTTTGGGATGTACCTTACCAGACACCTGCAGCAACTGGAAAGACCCCAAAAGTACCTCACCAAGAGGATCAAAGGGCTCAAACAGATGCCATATGCTTCCCGGTTAAAGAAACTCCAGCTCTACTCAGTGGCATACCGCCTGCTCAGAGGCGATCTGTGCCTGACGATAAAGCCATGTCCAACCCAGAATTAATGGACATGCTGCACCTCAGAAAATCCAATCCCCATCGAGCAGAGACTTGAACCTCAGCACTGAAATAAATAGGACATGCTGGAGGGACAGATTCATAACCCAGAGGCTCCCTTCACTCTGGAATAAAATCCCAGTCCAGGTTAGGCAGAGTCCCACATTGACTCTCTTCAAGAGGAATCTTGATGAGTGGATGGGAGATCGTAGGTTTACCCCGGCTATCACTTCTGTGTCACTGTTAGACAGAGGCACAGTATACTAACCTCAAAAAAAGGCATAGCAAAATTAATTTAAAATGGGTGGCGAAAGCCAAACACACTCTGGCTAGGCTTATAAATGCCCTAGGGCAGATAGCCTAGTATGAACCTATGAACATTTTTCTTTAAATACTTATCAATTTTATAATAATCAGGATTATTTTTATCTCTATTAAGATCCTCATGGAATTTTTTAAACATATTAAGCATTTCCTCTATATCTGAAGTAAGCTTATTAGTGTGAGGATTTTGGATAGTATTGATTTTTTGCCTTTTTACTTAACATCTTAGTTGTATCAGCTAATCTGTAAAATTTTTTTTGAGTCATTGCATAACTGTGCAATTTTATTTTTTTTTCCTAATGCTATCTCCACTTTATGCATTAAAACTATTTGATATTTTGCCATTAATTTTTCTAATGATTTCAGTATTATCTATTTTTTTTTTTGTTCAGACTTCCCTTTATGTATTTCATCTTGTATTTCTAACAACTCTTTACCCCACTCCTTCATTTTATTACTAGCCCATCTTCCCATTCTACCTTTAATATGCTTTAATATTATATTACATATTAATATGCTTTAATAAAAGCTCTGATTTAATTTTAAAAGTACAAGCATTTATATCTTAAAGTTGTCTAACACTCTTAATATGATACATATCAAAATATTTAAAAATCATTTAGCTTGTTAAATTAATTCATAAAAAACATGTACATTACTAAGGTCAAAGCAAATGTCTTGCTATTTCTATGGAGTCAAAAATACATGTTTGTGGTCTATATTGTATTCCAAAGTTACAATGTGCTTAATTCAAACTACATTCTCTCTTTCCAGTTTCAAACATCTTGAAAATTTACTTTACTTTCTATCAAACTGGATGTACTGATTTAGCAATATAACACTCAAATTTCAGCTCTGACTTATGAAATGATTTATTTCAGGTAGCCTTAGTGAATCTAATAAGATACAATATGAAAAAGTTTCAAAGTTCATATGACCAAGTTTCAAATTTCAGCTTTTAGGATCTTTTTGAATATATTTATGTGATTTTCTATGTAAATTATATGAGATCTTGTACAATCACATTTCTGACATCTGCAGGTATATGTAATATATATTTTGTCTTGTAAACAGTTTTCTATTTAAATATATTTGTTCTGTCATATTTGTCCACTGATGTTCTACCTTATTTTATATAACTTATATTTTTAAAATCTCTCATCTAAGAGCTACTTAGTATTCCACTCTGTATTAGAGATTACAGTAGGTATATATATTTCTTAACTTGCTGATAATGCTCTTTTTTAAATTGATTCTCGGCTGGAGTGCCTTCTGTGTGGAGTCCGCATGTCCTCCCCGTGATCGACTGAAATTTAAAAAAGACATGCAGGTAGGTGTGTGTGCCTTCTCTGAAGGTTGGGCGCTGGGCTGGCAACTTGACACAGTAAAAATCTCTGCCAGTCATTAGCAGACCATACAACCACTGTGGTGACCCCCAACCGGGAAAAGCCGAAAGACATAGTAAATGTTTCATTCCTTGTACATCTGTATATTATTCATAAGATGTTTACTCTTCTTGTTAATTATAATATTATAAGCAATCTTGATTTTATATATATATATATATATATATATATATATATATATATATATATATATAAAAGAATTCTTGCTTGTTTAATTTTAGTGTGTGTTTTAGCCATTATCATCTGCCATTCCGGTCTAATCTTCACATCCTGATATTATTTGATTACAGCATGTGAAAATGACAACTAACAACATGCAGTAGTTGCTAATTTCCTCTGTAAGTTTCTCATTCTTATTAATTCTTATAAACTGTTCTAATCAGTTACAAGCATCTAACTTTACTCCTTTCCATTAATATGTGCAGTTAGATTTAATAACACTACAGTATAAGCTATTAACATTCATTAAAACTTAAGCAAATTATATGTCAGCTACAGCTTGATATAAAACATTACTATTGCTTTTGTTTTACCAATTCTTCACTTCTATATGTTTTTTAAAGATGTTATTTTGAGTAGATTCCTTACATATATACTTGAAAAGAAATTCAAATATTTTCCACTCGTTGTCGGCCATGATTAAGGCACTACCAGTTTTCACAGACATCAGTGATGAACTTTGAACTCTAAGAGAGAACATTTTTCCGTGGCCAAGTATCACATTTTTTTTAACAATTACATGAAACAATTTCAGAAATGTTGGTGCTATTCTATATATCGTGTCATACAGCTTTTCCTTTAAAAATGTAGACAACTAGGGAATAGTCAGTAAAAGTGTCTGTTATGGTTAAAGACAGTGCCAAATTCTACAGAAGTGGAGTAAGCACCCATTCTAGTGTGAAAGTAAGAGTCAGTTTTAGTGAAGATGGTCACTAGCCTATGTCTTTAGTCAGGTTTGCCTTTTCAGATATCCTGAGTCTTGGCTGAACAACATTCCTCACAACTGCTATGATTTTGTTTTTCAGATTTAGCATTGCTCCTAAGTTTTTAATGTTCCTCACAACATCAGAACATTTATGGGTATATATCTTATTAAATAAACAAACTAAGCATATTCAAAGATTTCCTACTAATACTTATATAGGGTCTAGAACATAAATACATTCTATTGTGGAAAATGAGAAGGTGCATCTTGTACTGACCACCTGATATGATTTTTAAAGGCCACGGCTATGATTTTTAAGGCTTGGAGGTTGAAAGGTATGTTGAAAGAACAGACCAACTTTTAAATCAGTCCCAACACCTATTTAACATGTACAGGAATAAAACAATCACACATTTTACTGTTTAAGGTCTACATTATCCTGTTAATGTTGGAACCTCTGAAATAAAATAAATTATCCTTTATACAGGATTGAATATATGGAAGCAAATGTAAGAATGCTCACTCTGGACTTTTGGGTATATGGTACATGAATCCCAGGCAAACCGAGAGAAAGAGGGAGGGAGGGAGAGATAGAGATAGAGAGACTAGGGAAGCATGTTCTTGTAATCAGTGTTAAGTTTTCCAAAGATTGTTTCACTTTTCTGTGAGGGAGAGGGAGTGGTTCTCCATCAAATACAGGTAAGACAAGATTGTACTCACATAAACAGCAATTCCTTTATATTTACAGTAAAGCTTAACACTCTTGTATGACTTGTTGTGACAGAAGGTGATTCCACTATCCAAAACTGAGGGTTTCAACCAGGATTCAGTGACCCTTATAATGTGTGGCCTATTGGCCTACACATATCTTTCAAAACCTCTAGTTCAAAAGGTGTCACATGTACAATTTTGATATTTATGTGGACAACTTCACACTATGCCAAGGCATAAAAAGACCATCATTATGGGATAAACTATTTCTTCTCAGTATTGATATTTAATTTTGAATTTTAATATCTTACTGTGTATCACAGGTGTTTAGTCAAAATTTAAAAATATATGCTGTATGTCTTACAGTAACAGAATGCATTTTTCAAAAGGTTAACAACAAAGAAATTATAAAGCAATACAACGAAAACAAACCAGTACCACGAATCCCACTAGGCACTGAGGCACAGAACCCTCCGTTTAAAGACACAAAACAGTACTGTAGATAGGATCACTGCAGCTCCAAACTATCGAACACCAGATGGACGAGCAGGAAAGGTTAAAAAGTTCTTTTATTGCACACAACAAGAAAACCATCCAAGTAACCACTCCAAGTAACCACAAGCGCTTTCGCCTGTTCTTAACAGGCTTTTTCAAGTGTATTAGGTTGCTGCTTCATTCAGAATTTATACCAAACCAACCCTGCTCATGTGATTAAATTAATTGCATGATTGTCATCAATTGATTAATACAAAATATTTAAAAATACATACCCTAAAAACTGTAATTCTTTTTTCAAAACATTAAAAACTGCAATTTTACTATCAAGTCTTTCCGTAGTTTGCATATAAAAAAAGTAATAAATGTATATGTAACTGAACTTTCAAAACCTAAAAATATAACTTAATACTTTATGTAAACTTATTGTGTGAAAAATAAGTTACAAAAGTTTATGTTGAAATGAAATACTTTCCTTTCAGGTACTTTAAACACACATTTTGTAACCACAAACACATTTCCCTTTCTCATAACTTCAGAACAATGTGCAAGTTTTGAAAATGTCAATTAGATACTTACTACAAACCCCTAACTTATTTAATTCATTAAAAAATATGTTAAAATATACTGCTTGGTTTAAGTAACAATAAAACAACTAATAATACTGTAAACATGACTATTTTAATATTTAATGCTTTTAGATGATAGCTGAACCTTAGAAACTCAGCAATGACCAGATTCAGAACCATTAATACAGTTACCCCTAAAAGTTGAAACAATGTGGGGTACTTCAGTTGATCCTGTTTCTTCTAGCCCTAAGAATGTCCCCTAAACTTATCCCTTCATTAATGCCTGGATATTTGGTTGCATTAAGCCTTAGTTGCCAGGTTAATTCTTTGATCCCCAGCATTGTTTCCCAGTCTCCTCCTCTCAAGTCTTGTTTTACATTGTCCACTACAAAAAACTTTAATGCCATGTTTTTACAACTGAGAGAATGCTTGTAAAACGCACTTGTCTCTTTCCTTGTTTTAATGTCGTTTATGTGTTCATATATTCTGCGTTTTAACTGCCTCTCAGTTTTGCCCACATAAAAGGATGGGCATTTTTGGCAAAGTCCTATATATATAACTCCAGATGAATTACAATTGTAATTGCACTTTGCATACAAGGTGCTTTTACGTGAGGGAATGTGAACCTGCTCTTTGTTAATAAGATAGGAACATTGCTTGCATCTACCGCATGCAAAAGTGCCTTTTCTTTTTGCTACTAGAGCTTGCTGTTTCTCTTCTGATTGAATGTTTTGTTCAAATATTCCCTTCAAATTGATGTTCCTTTTCCTAGTAAAAGTTATATGTTCAGGAAATAACTTATTAAATTCATCTTGTGATGTAATCATAGGCCATAAATTCCTGATAGTGTTTTCAATTAGCAAAGAGTCCTGAGAATATGTATATACAAAATTCTTATGCTTATCACATTTTGTGTCATGTTGCTTGCTGAGTACTACAGGCCCTATTCCCAACAGAGGTTTGAGATCGTTCCTCTTCTATGAACAATTTCATCCAGTATAACCTGGAACAATTCAAAAGGATAACCTCTAATGTGAAAAGCTTTTTTAAAAATTCTGCCTCATCTTGAAATAGTTTGTCTGTACTACACATTCTGGACGCTCTTACTAGCTGTCCTTTAATGATGCCCTTTTGATGTGCCAGGGATGACCACTATCGTAGTGCAAGTATGCATTACAGTGTGTTTCTTTCCTGTATATCCGTGAAGTGAAACCTTTTGATTAGGTCTTTTGTTAATGTAATGTCCAAGTAATTCAAACTTTCTTTACTCAACGTGTAAGTGAATCTGAGAAAACAAGTGGTGTTCTCCAGGTACTCTATAAATCCTAAAAATTGTTGTTCTGTACCTGACCATAAGATGCAAATATCGTCCAAAACCTTTTGTAAAATACAATATGTTCTTTCCAGCTGGTGTTGTGTATGAATTCCTTCTCCCACTTGTGCAAAACTATATTTGCATATGCAGTAGCGCATGGGGCCCATAGCCACCCCACTTTTTGTTTGTAGAATTCTTCATTAAAATTTATAAAGTTGTTATGCAGCACAATTCTCATAAATTCTAGTATTGTGTTAACTAGATCAGTGCTAAGTCCTGATTCCTTAACAATAACTTCTCCGAACCAATCCATACCTTGCTCGTGCGGTATGCTCGGAATAATTCGACAATGTCTATTGTTACCATAAACAAATTAGAATTGTCAATTTCTTGATTTATATTGGTAAGGAACTCCCATGAATCTTTACAAACAAAATCTAGTTGCTTAACATATTTTTTCAGGTGGAAGTCAATGAATTTACTCAGAGATTCAGTTACACTGCCTGCTCCTGATACAATAGGACGAAATTTTAAAGGAGCAAGTCCCTTATGCACCTTGGGGATACCAAAGAGTACAGCTGTTTTAGGTTTAGGTACAAGTAAAAATTGTGAGTTTTCTCATCCAAAAATCCTTGCAGTAATAAATCATGTATATAGTATTTGATTTTACTCACTGCTATGTTAAGCTCATTCAAAGAGCTTGGTTCATAGGTGTTAGTGTTTTGTAACAAAGCAAAGATGTAATTCTCATATTCAAGTTGCTTCATGAGCACTATACCCCCTCCCTTGTCCGGCTTCATTACTCTGATTTTATTCTTCTTTAAATTGTTAACCACCTTCTGCAAATATTCAGGGAAATTAGTAGAGCCATAATTCTTGTTTCTGTCTAAATTATCCCTAAAAATTTTTCTATAATTTCTTCAAACATTTTTAGTTTAGGGTGGACAGGGGGGTTAAAAGTGCTACTTCTACCCAGAGTAGTTTCAAGTGGGGCCTGATTTTTAAAAATAGCAGTTAAATTTAAGTTTCTTACAAACAATTTAAGCTCAATTAAAAGCTTAGGAAGAAAAGCTGGCTTGTTGGGTACAAATTGTAGTCCTTTAGTAAATAATTCAAAAAAGTCTTTGGTGATATTTATGTCTGTGTAATTATATATACTGAAACTGTCAAATGTGTGAACACTGCACAAGCCGTGCTCACTTACAACTCTAGAGACCTTTATGTCTTCTTTGTTAACAGAATGGTCATTACTCAACATCTCCTGCCCCATACATTCTGCTGGTATTGATTTGATTTCACCCTCGGTCTGCCCTGGGGAAGTTGAAAACCCTGCTGCATACTGTTGGTACTTTTTTGTGCAAGCCTCTCACTTCTCCTGGGCAATTCATCATAGTTGTAGCCATTATTTCTACTGTGAGAAGTTACAGTCTCAGTATTTTCAAGGGTGTTTTGTTTATGAGCTCCCCCTGCTGGGTATGCCCTCCCCTCTCTGTATTCCATTAAATCTCTTTCTAACTTTCTTGCCTTCCTGTCTAAAACTTTAAAACAGTGCTCGTCTACTTCTCTGAACGTTTCATTATATTTCCTTTTGTAACTTAAAATCTATCATCGTTAGTGATACTATCATGCAGTACATTTAGTTCATTCAACAAAACCTCTTCTTTTTCATGTAGTCATCAACCATTAATTTCAAAACCTCAATTCCAGTTTTATTAAACAACTCTGTTAGTTTAGAATGCAAAGTTGAGCCTGAAAAAGCGCTGTTAGGGTATCTGTAACAGCGTAACCCCTTAGGTACACGCTCAACTTTAATGCATTCCTGCAAATAATTAATCTCTAACTGTGAATTTTAAAAGCATACAGTTTATCTTTAAATGTCTCAAAGTCATTGTCCAACTGCTCCAAATGCAGATTAAAAGTACCTGTTTTGAAACATGGTAGTTGTTCTGTCCAATCTTTAAAGCTGAAATTGTTGTCCATACTAAAAGTTCCGTTTTTGTCAGCATGTTCTTTGCTGTTAGGGGAAACGAGGATGATTCACCATAACCGGCTCCCTGTTTGAAGGTCCTGGTCTTGGGCCTCTTCTACCCACGTTGTTTCGTTCCTTGTCTTTCGCTTGCTGCTGGTTGCAAGGTATTCCTGAAGTCGAGGAACCATTAGACCTGTTGGAATTCATTATACTGTTATTTAACTGTGTTAGTAGAGCCAAGACCTGATTTAACTCTCTACGAGTTACCGGCGTGTCATCCGGGTCTTCCCCAAGTAAGAAAGGCGTGTCAGTAAAAACTGGAGATGTTGCGTCCTCTGCCATAGCTCAAAACCAGGAAGCAATACAACGAAAACAAACCAGTACCACGAATCCCACTAGGCACTGAGGCACAGAACCCTCCGTTTAAAGACACAAAACAGTACTGTAGATAGGATCACTGCAGCTCCAAACTATCGAACACCAGATGGACGAGCAGGAAAGGTTAAAAAGTTCTTTTATTGCACACAACAAGAAAACCATCCAAGTAACCACTCCAAGTAACCACAAGCGCTTTCGCCTGTTCTTAACAGGCTTTTTCAAGTGTATTAGGTTGCTGCTTCATTCAGAATTTATACCAAACCAACCCTGCTCATGTGATTAAATTAATTGCATGATTGTCATCAATTGATTAATACAAAATATTTAAAAATACATACCCTAAAACTGTAATTCATTTTTCAAAACATTAAAAACTGCAATTTTACTATCAAGTCTTTCCGTAGTTTGCATATAGAAAAAAGTAATAAATGTATATGTAACTGAACTTTCAAAACCTAAAAATATAACTTAATACTTTATGTAAACTTATTGTGTGAAAAATAAGTTACAAAAGTTTATGTTGAAATGAAATACTTTCCTTTCGGTACTTTAAACACACATTTTGTAACCACAAACACATTTCCCTTTCTCATAACTTCAGAACAATGTGCAAGTTTTGAAAATGTCAATTAGATACTTACTACAAACCCCTAACTTATTTAATTCATTAAAATATGTTAAAATATACTGCTTGGTTTAAGTAACAATAAAACAACTAATAATACTGTAAACATGACTATTTTAATATTTAATGCTTTTAGATGATAGCTGAACCTTAGAAACTCAGCAATGACCAGATTCAGAACCATTAATACAGTTACCCCTAAAAGTTGAAACAATGTGGGTACTTCAGTTGATCCTGTTTCTTCTAGCCCTAAGAATGTCCCCTAAACTTATCCCTTCATTAATGCCTGGATATTTGGTTGCATTAAGCCTTAGTTGCCAGGTTAATTCTTTGATCCCCAGCATTGTTTCCCAGTCTCCTCCTCTCAAGTCTTGTTTTACATTGTCCACTACAAAAACTTTAATGCCATGTTTTTACAACTGAGAGACTGCTTGTCAAACGCCCTTGCCTCTTTCCTTGTTTTAATGTCGCTTATGTGTTCATATATTCTGCGTTTTAACTGCCTCTCAGTTTTGCCCACTTAAAAGGATGGGCATTTTGGCAAAGTCCTATATATATAACTCCAGATGAATTACAATTGTAATTGCACTTTGCATACAAGGTGCTTTTACGTGAGGGAATGTGAACCTGCTCTTTGTTAATAAGATAGGAACATTGCTTGCATCTACCGCATGCAAAAGTGCCTTTTCTTTTTGCTACTAGAGCTTGCTGTTTCTCTTCTGATTGAATGTTTTGTTCAAATATTCCCTTCAAATTGATGTTCCTTTTCCTAGTAAAAGTTATATGTTCAGGAAATAACTTATTAAATTCATCTTGTGATGTAATCATAGGCCATAAATTCCTGATAGTGTTTTCAATTAGCAAAGAGTCCTGAGAATATGTATATACAAAATTCTTATGCTTATCACATTTTGTGTCATGTTGCTTGCTGAGTACTACAGGCCCTATTCCCAACAGAGGTTTGAGATCGTTCCTCTTCTATGAACAATTTCATCCAGTATAACCTGGAACAATTCAAAAGGATAACCTCTAATGTGAAAAGCTTTTTAAAAATTCTGCCTCATCTTGAAATAGTTTGTCTGTACTACACATTCTGGACGCTCTTACTAGCTGTCCTTTAATGATGCCCTTTTGATGTGCCAGGGATGACCACTATCGTAGTGCAAGTATGCATTACAGTGTGTTTCTTTCCTGTATATCCGTGAAGTGAAACCTTTTGATTAGGTCTTTTGTAAATGAAATGTCCAAGTAATTCAAACTTTCTTTACTCAACGTGTAAGTGAATCTGAGAAAACAAGTGGTGTTCTCCAGGTACTCTATAAATCCTAAAAATTGTTGTTCTGTACCTGACCATAAGATGCAAATATCGTCCAAAAACCTTTTGTAAAATACAATATGTTCTTTCCAGCTGGTGTTGTGTATGAATTCCTTCTCCCACTTGTGCAAAACTATATTTGCATATGTAGCGCATGGGGCGCCCATAGCCACCCCACTTTTTGTTTGTAGAATTCTTCATTAAAATTTATAAAGTTGTTATGCAGCACAATTCTCATAAATTCTAGTATTGTGTTAACTAGATCAGTGCTAAGTCCTGATTCCTTAACAATAACTTCTCGAACCAATCCATACCTTGCTCGTGCGGTATGCTCGGAAATAATTCGACAATGTCTATTGTTACCATAAACAAATTAGAATTGTCAATTTCTTGATTTATATTGGTAAGGAACTCCCATGAATCTTTACAAACAAAATCTAGTTGCTTAACATATTTTTTCAGGTGGAAGTCAATGAATTTACTCAGAGATTCAGTTACACTGCCTGCTCCTGATACAATAGGACGAAATTTTAAAGGAGCAAGTCCCTTATGCACCTTGGGGATACCAAAGAGTACAGCTGTTTTAGGTTTAGGTACAAGTAAAAATTGTGAGTTTTCTCATCCAAAATCCTTGCAGTAATAAATCATGTATATAGTATTTGATTTTACTCACTGCTATGTTAAGCTCATTCAAAGAGCTTGGTTCATAGGTGTTAGTGTTTTGTAACAAAGCAAAGATGTAATTCTCATATTCAAGTTGCTTCATGAGCACTATACCCTCCCTTGTCCGGCTTCATTACTCTGATTTTATTCTTCTTTAAATTGTTAACCACCTTCTGCAAATATTCAGGGAAATTAGTAGAGCCATAATTCTTGTTTCTGTCTAAATTATCCCTAAAAATTTTTTCTATAATTTCTTCAAACATTTTAGTTTAGGGTGGACAGGGGTTAAAAGTGCTACTTCTACCCAGAGTAGTTTCAAGTGGGGCCTGATTTTTAAAAATAGCAGTTAAATTTAAGTTTCTTACAAACAATTTAAGCTCAATTAAAAGCTTAGGAAGAAAAGCTGGCTTGTTGGGTACAAATTGTAGTCCTTTAGTAAATAATTCAAAAAAGTCTTTGGTGATATTTATGTCTGTGTAATTATATATACTGAAACTGTCAAATGTGTGAACACTGCACAAGCCGTGCTCACTTACAACTCTAGAGACCTTTATGTCTTCTTTGTTAACAGAATGGTCATTACTCAACATCTCCTGCCCCATACATTCTGCTGGTATTGATTTGATTTCACCCTCGGTCTGCCCTGGGGAAGTTGAAAACCCTGCTGCATACTGTTGGTACTTTTTTGTGCAAGCCTCTCACTTCTCCTGGGCAATTCATCATAGTTGTAGCCATTATTTCTACTGTGAGAAGTTACAGTCTCAGTATTTTCAAGGGTGTTTTGTTTATGAGCTCCCCCTGCTGGGTATGCCCTCCCCTCTCTGTATTCCATTAAATCTCTTTCTAACTTTCTTGCCTTCCTGTCTAAAACTTTAAAACAGTGCTCGTCTACTTCTCTGAACGTTTCATTATATTTCCTTTTGTAACTTAAAAATCTATCATCGTTAGTGATACTATCATGCAGTACATTTAGTTCATTCAACAAAACCTCTTCTTTTTTCATGTAGTCATCAACCATTAATTTCAAAACCTCAATTCCAGTTTTATTAAACAACTCTGTTAGTTTAGAATGCAAAGTTGAGCCTGAAAAAGCGCTGTTAGGGTATCTGTAACAGCGTAACCCCTTAGGTACACGCTCAACTTTAATGCATTCCTGCAAATAATTAATCTCTAACTGTGAATTTTTAAAAGCATACAGTTTATCTTTAAATGTCTCAAAGTCATTGTCCAACTGCTCCAAATGCAGATTAAAAGTACCTGTTTTGAAACATGGTAGTTGTTCTGTCCAATCTTTAAAGCTGAAATTGTTGTCCATACTAAAAGTGGGAGGGAGAGGGAGTGGTTCTCCATCAAATACAGGTAAGACAAGATTGTACTCACATAAACAGCAATTCCTTTATATTTACAGTAAAGCTTAACACTCTTGTATGACTTGTTGTGACAGAAGGTGATTCCACTATCCAAAACTGAGGGTTTCAACCAGGATTCAGTGACCCTTATAATGTGTGGCCTATTGGCCTACACATATCTTTCAAAACCTCTAGTTCAAAAGGTGTCACATGTACAATTTTGATATTTATGTGGACAACTTCACACTATGCCAAGGCATAAAAAGACCATCATTATGGGATAAACTATTTCTTCTCAGTATTGATATTTAATTTTGAATTTTAATATCTTACTGTGTATCACAGGTGTTTAGTCAAAATTTAAAAATATATGCTGTATGTCTTACAGTAACAGAATGCATTTTTCAAAAGGTTAACAACAAAGAAATTATAATTACATAGTTCACCTGTGCTCTTTTTGAATTTGCCACATCACAAACACAAGTTTAACTTGTGTATCTTTCCAGCCTCACACAGAAATCATTTACACTGCATTAGTGTTTCATCATTTGTTACTGTAATGATGTACAAGACAACATGAAGGGGTGGCGGTGGTGTTGGGGTAAAATGTGATGATGTAGTGCCTAACACTAAAAAGTATGATCACAAAACTGTGACCACCACAACAAACATTAAAATCTGAGCTGTTAACCCAAATCCTACCACTAATGTTCGCAGTTTGTCTGAATAGAGGTAGTATTACAACTTCATTCCCATCCCTGTACCACCTTACTAATGTGTGCTAACCTTAACCCCTCCATAAACCCAAACCTACACATTACCTTATGAAAATCCTTTCTGTAATGCTACCACTTCACATGACACTCAGACACATACTGCATACCCCAACACACATGCACAAACTAAACTATTCCCTTCTCTCACCCTTACTGTAACACTATTCCCCCATCACTCCTACCCCAATGCTAAAACTTTTAGCATATCTGAAAGTTTGTTTAGCAGTGTGACTGCAATATATATATATATATATATATATATATATATATGGTTAAATAAATGCACTAAAATGGATCTCATATGTACAAGACTATTTCCATTGACCCAGTGACCACAGCAGTATACTTCTCACTATTCAATGGATTATTGTGGACTTGTGGAAAGATATCAGAACACTGCAAGATGCATATGCATTTGTAATATCAGTAGCTGTTTTCATGGAATCTTTTAAAACTGATGTTGTCTTTTGCAGCTGTGTCTTTGCAGCTAATAGTCTCTAAGTGTATCTTGCTTTAACAGTTCATTAGTTAGCAACAAGTGCTCAAGGAGGTGTCACAGCTGGATCACAGCTGGAAATGCACTGCATACTGCAAGTAGTGCAGGGATCTGTAGATGTACCACTGCATATAAACACACTGCTCAATTACCACAAAACCTTCAGGGAGGGTATGGTGGAAATACAGAGCAGTCTGCCATATGCTGCTCCATCTATTATTCATACTGTACTTTAAATGGAGAAGTTGTTCAGGGCTCTTACATTTCTAACTATGGCTCTGTACAAATTAAAATAGAACCTGTCTGGTGCTCTGTGGAGGACTGTATGCACTCAGAACTTACTGGATGCAGGGTGGATCTACTGTGCTACGGAAGTGCAGGACCACATGGCTACAAGGATGATCTGACTTGAACATCTAGCAGTGTTACATGCTGCATTATGTTGATGTAGCTTTTTAGTAGCTCTTGCCATTGTTATGGTTCTGTTATATTTTTATGAATGTCCATTGTTTTCAATGTTGCTACTGAGCACTTGCTCATAATAGCATCAATTCTGTTGCATAGTTCTGGCTCTTAACATAATTCTTATTATTATGCACTTATCATTTACTTTGTAGACTTTGTCTACAAATACTTTGTATGTTTGTTCTTTGGATGTTATGTATGAATATCAATCTTTTAAATGAGTTATTCTTTGTTTAAGCATACTTGCCAGTGCAGAAATTGTTTCTGTGGGACTGCTGGTTGTGTTTTTTTACTAATAATTGCACAAAAAAAAAATCACTGACATGGTGTCTTACGCAAGTCATGTAACCTGTAATTACTGTCTACCGTATGCTGTTTTTATGATGCTTGCTGTAACATTGTTTGGACTGGTATATGCATGGCGTGCTGTCCGCTGAATAATGTTGCTTTTCCTGCTATACCACTGCTTGCCTACTTTGTCCATCAGTATAAATACTGTGGCACATGGCCTTATTCATGTAAACATTTCACATATGCCATCCATAGCCAGCCTTAGACAAAGGCCAACTAGGTGGCCCCTTAGGGCATCTCTGTAGCAGGGGTGCTTTTCCAGTATTTATTTGTTTATTTTTGTAGAGTAAAGAGATGGTTTCATTAAAATATATTGAATGAATACATGAAAAACTGAAGAGTAAGGTAAACCGTGAGAAAAAGGAAGAAGGAAGTAGTCTGGATGGTGTAGGTAGACCAGGATGGGGGCACCAGCTGGTGTGTGTGTGGGGGTGCTGTGTAGCCCTTTTGTCTAGGGCACCAGCTGACCAAAGGCAGGCCCTGATGTCATCCCACACAGTTAGCACTTATTTCTGTGTATGGTACATTCATTTTATCTATATGACAACGCAAATCTTGTGTATGGTTCTTCTGGAGTTCTGCTGTTAATGAAGAACATTACTGTTACGACTTGTGTCTCACAGGACTGCAATGTGTGTAATATTCATGTCTACTACCCTGTTATTACTGTATTCCTGAGTATCCATGTTTTTCACTTTCTTTGTGAGACATGATCAAGGATGGATGGATGTGATTCCATAACTATGAACTGTTCCAAGTTGCTTTAAATGTCTCATTTTTCTTATTCCAGTGCTGTTGTGTATGTTTTAGATCCCTTGCTGCTAACACCTTAAATTGCAAAGTGTTACCTGGCTAGCAGTTAACACAGAGAGGATTAAGGATCCAAACTGTCAATGAGCTACTTCCTGTAATCAACAGTACAGGGTTTGATTCCTTCCACCTCCATTTGCCTGCTGTGTGACTTTGAGCAATTCACTTAACCAGACAGTTCTCACATATCACCCATTAAAATGGGACACTTGTGTCCACTGGGTTTACCTGATTAAGAAATTTTCAAAACAATGAAGAAGGGGAGCAAACAGGCTGCCCTTCCATTCTTCAGGCAGTTAGTACAGAGGAGTAAGGCTATGAGCTGTTACGAAGCTTCTTCCTGTGGTAAAGGGTTTGATTCTGTCAGCCTTAATTGAGCAAATTACTTAAGAAGATAGTGATTTGAGGAATTGACAAGGGCTCCTTAATGGTCTACTGGACTGCATTCCACATAACCACTTATAATTCACTGGTTGTGCTGTGGTGTTCAGTGCTCTTGCCTAAAGCAACACGGCTGCTTTTCATATTATTTCTGGTGAATCCACTACAATACCCTTCCCTTATGTATTATTACTCTTTCTTTATGCTTAATTACTCAATGTTTTTGGTTTCTAAAACCATGATGGGAATGGACCCCATTCCTAAGTCAGGGTATAATTAAAGTTCATGAATTAGTATTGTTCAGTCTTTTTTGTCAACTAAAAGTGCTCTTCTCAGCACCTACAATGTGCCCAGAATTGATTCTGTCTGCAGTTCATAAGGAAATACATGTACTGGTAGCATATCTAAATAGAACTATAATTTATTTTTTTATTAGACCTATTGCTCCTACTACTATTGGAATTGTCTGGGTATTTTTCTAACATACTGGTCTTGTTTCTCCCTTGAAATCCTGGTGTTTTATGACTTTGTGTCTCCCTGTACATCAGACATTGTAATCGCTGGGTGTAGTCATTTCAGTGATCAATGATACTTTTATCTTCTTTTCATGGACTACTATATCTGGTTTTCTTGCATCTATTTTTGAACTGTTGGTAATGGGTGATCCCAGGTGATATAAACGTCATCATTCTCTGCAATGTTTTGTTGTTCATGTTTCCAATACTTCTCACCTACTTCAATATTGCAGTGTTTGCACAATCCCCACTGCAACAGTTTGCCACACTATTGTGTCTTTCAGTATAAAGCCCTCTGCCATGACTGTATCACACCCAGCAACAAGATGCATGACTATTTCAAGTTTTTATTTTATTTTTTCACAGAACCTGCATTTGTCTGTTCCCCCACATGTTCAATGGACTTTGTAAACCAACGTGTACATAGTCCGCTATTCTGTACCACTATTATTAACCTTTCATCTTTTGTGTTTCTTTAGTCCACCTCTCTTTAACCATTCTTGTGTTAAATCATGATTGACATGAGGTTGTCTCATGAGATCTCTGTACTTGCCACAATATTTTTCCACATTTCAGTGTTTTTCATCTTATTCTTCTCCCTATAATCTTTCTTTTGTTTTTTGTTTTTGGCACATTTGGTTGCTGTCTGATTTTTGTTTACTTCTGGTTTGGTTTCCATTCCCGCTGGACATTGGAATGTGTCTGCAAGATTAAGCAGAGTGGTCATCTTAGACTTCTTCTCATGTTTTAAAACTTTCACTATACTTGGCTCAGCAGATATGTATACAGTCCTGTGACTGCAGATCTATACCTATAATTAATATCAAAGAGGCTCTTACCTCCTTCAGAATGAGGAATATATAACTTTGCTGGACACTGATTTTTATATACCACTTGATAAGCATGAAGGATTTTTCTTGTTTTCCTGTCCAACTGATCCAATATCTTGTGAGGGTCGTCAGTCACCTCAAAACTGTAAGTTAGAACAGGAAGAGAAAAGTGGTTTATAGCTTGGACTTCATTCCTCGATGTCAAGACAGTTTTCAGTATTAGTTTTAGTCTTCTGAACTACTCCTTACTGAGTTTTATTCACATTTGTTCACATTTTATTGAGATACTTCATCAGTTCTTAAATATTTACACACTTCCCCCTGCTCAGGTTCCTTTATGTCACATTCCTATCCTAGACTGATATTTTCTTGGTGTTGTAGCTTTCCTGCTTCAAACATTGCTTTTGCACATTTATCAAGACTAAATGGCATTCTTATAGCATCTGAGAAAGTTTTATCTACTTGCAGTTGTACCTTCAACTCCTCAGCTGAGGAACTATACAATTTTAAGTCATCCACAAAAAAGCAGATGAGAACTCTTTAAACAATCTGCTAAGCAGACAGTGTAATGGGTTATGGGCAAGACAAAACAACAGTGTTGATAATGAATCAACCTAGAATAACCCCCTTTGAATTTTTATCCTAGGAATTGTAATTTACTCTTTGTCATGGCTTAACTGCAAAGTGGTTTGTCATTGCAATATAATTGATCAATGTAGGGTGCATCTTGTACATCTGTAAGCACTCCTTTATCCAAGAATGTGAGGATCCTGTCAACTGTTTTTTTGTAATCTATTCATGCCGTACTTAGGTTCTTCCCCTTTTTACAATTCTCTACTATGGTTTTATTTAGTAACAAATAATCCTTTTTCCCATATGACTTTCTTTTGTTACCTTTTTTGTTCTATTGCTATAATTGAGTTTTTTTTTCTAAATGACTTTAAACTCTGCCTGTGTCAATTCCAGTATATAGTTTGTATATTGTCAGAGGGCAAGTTATTGGTCTATAGTTTTTGGGATGGCTTGCAGGTTCACTCTTAAGGAGGAGTATCATTTTTCCTGTTGTTAACCAGGTCAGTGTCCATTTGGGATGTGCATATAAGTAATTCTTACTCAGGGCTAAATCTTTGTGTAAAGATGTTAATACTTTTATCCAAAACTTAGGTACTGCATCTAGTTTTGGGATTTTCCAACTAGGAGCTTTTCTTAATTTTGTTTCAATTTATTTGGCTGTTACTTCATCCCATTTAATATACTCTACATTAGAACTCCTTACTGTTTCTTTAAAGATTTCTATCCATTCAGCATTTTTGTTATGTTCCAGGGGTCTTCATGAATATTTCTTCAAAATGTATCTTTTTTTTTCTTTTTTTTTTTGTTGGTGTTTCTATTCCTTTTTGCTTTGTTTCCCAATTCTCTGTAAAACATTTCTGGATAATCAAAAGATTGCTTATTTTGCCCTTTTTGCTTATATTTATATGTGCATCGTCTATTTTTTTTTCTACCTGTGCTGATATTTTTATTTTATTATATGCAACAGTGTCTGACAGATCCTGGTCCATTTTGACTTAGTGCATGGTTTTACCAGATCTATCTTTCTAAGTATTTTTGATAGTCTGCTCCCTCTTCTATACTCTTCTAATAGTGATACTCCATAACTTAATTGCTTTATAGTTTTGTCTACTCGGTGGTTCCACAGTGGCATTTTATTTCTCCTCTTTCTTTCCCTTATTGCTCTATGTTTTTGTAGTAAGACTTTATCTGTAATTGATTTAGTTGAGCAGTAATCCATCCTATTTATTGGGTTTGACATAATGGTTATGGTCTTTACCTCACTTATACAAAGTAGAGGGTTTGAGTCTGACCATTGGTTATTGGCTAGGCTTGTAATAGTTTGCAGACTGATAGCCTAGTATTTGCCTGTGAACCTATGGGAATTACTCTTAATAGTCTTAATTACTTTTTTTCATCTGTTTTATCAAACCTCTAACATTTTTGGGTCTTATTTACTTTTAGTAATCTATTTCTTTCATTGATGCTAATATTTCGATTCATCTCTATTAAATCAAGCAGCTCTTCCCTTAGATCATTTTCTTCTAGACTGGAAGCACCTTCTTTGCTTTCCATTACCTGCAGGTATTCTACAGAAATTTCCAGAAACATCTTCCTGTGACATATCCTCTTCCAATGCACTCTGCTTCATCTGATGATCCTTCCTATGGAAACTCATTGGCCCATCACACTGCAGCATTGTCTGAGACAATGTTGCCACTGTTTCCTACTCCTTCCCTTGCTGTGCAACTTCAGCTGAACCTTTGTACCAATCATCTCCTACAGAAGACATCAGAGCATCATCATGTGGAAAGTCCTCAGATGCCTCCCACTCCATCTGTTTCTCCTTAATCTTGGGACTCATTGTTCCATCATACTGAGACATACCATCACAGATAATCCATAATATTAGTTTCTATTTGCTTAACATCTTCCTTACTAATCCTCTTTTCAACTCCCCCCTTTGTTTTCTTATTTTTTTTGTATTGTGAAATTTTTCATGTCCAGGTGCATTTGCCTGTATTTCTCTGTAAATGTCATTGGTGCTGTTTTTTTATCTTGATTAGGTTTGCTTTCTCCTTTACATAACTATTTCCCCATACCTCATCCCTTTTTCTTCCCCATGTCCACACTTCTGATACCCTCATACTCCACTTTCTGCTCCTTTATCTGGGAACTAATTATTCCATCACGCTGTGATATTACCTGCATTGGATTTTCTACACCAGATCCTTCCCTTCGCAGATAATCTATGACTTCAGTTTCTGTTTGTTTAACTTCTACCTTACTAATCCTCTTTACTACATGGCTTTTTGCTTTACATAAATATTGCTTCATGCCAGATCTCTTCTTCTTTCCCACATTTATGTTTCTTTTTTATACCTTTTAAAAATCTCTGGGTTTTGGTCTTATATTTTTGCACTTCCTCTGTCACCTCTTTTTCCAGGCAGCCCAAAGTTTCTTCTTCTATGTAATGTTTTTTTATCAATCTGGTGTATTAATTAACTCAATTTTTTATTTGAAGCTTTTGACAGTTTTTCTTGTGCAAGTATTTTTCTTTCCTCTAATTTGTCTCTTAATATTTCTGAATATCTTCAGTTTGGAAATTATGGTCTTCTTGCATAATTGTAACCAATGCATAATTTCTTTCCTATCCTCACACATCCACTCTGTCTTGTTTATGGCTCAATAGCGAGTGCAGTAGCAGCAAAGAGAATTTATTAAACAGATAAATAAAATAATATTATTTTATTTATCTGTTTAATAAATTCTCTTCGCTGCTACTGCACTCCTTATTTTTCTTTATTAGTTTATTTGTTTTTTCTTGGTTTTGTTGTTTATGGCTCACTTTTATCATGTCAGTTTTTGTGTTTTTTGTGGATTATTACTTCATTCTACAAAAGGGGGGACATCTTCTCCCTGAGCCAGGCCTAGCCCTATTGTAGGAAAGTTTCAGTATCTTGAGGATTCTACGCTGGTATTTTTTGTAGTCCTGGCACCAGTGCATACACCAGGATTGAGCACTTTTTTAACCTGGGACCTATGTACCCAGCTGTCTTTTTAATTTTTTATCCTACCTTTCTCCATGATATATGCTATAAAAGATATGATCTATATATCAGTGTTATCTTGGTGAGATTTTGTGAAGACAGGGTTCAACAGGTGAATGCACTCACCAAGACTTGAGGATGAATTCACCAGTAATGCTACTCTTTTTTATTTCATCATCTCCCCGTTTGAACCCCTGTCCTGCTTTGTTACTGTTAATGTCTCATTAATTAAATAAGCATTAAACTTTGTAATTGCTTTTTCTTTTCAAACAAATTGGGTGAATTAGGATATATTATGCAGAAAAATACTGGTCAGTCAAAGATGACTAGATCATGCTTACCATGTTTTAAAGACTCTTAAACTGGTCATCACATTCACTGAGAATAGGAAGATAGCATAATCTGCAAATAACAAAGATGTAACCCTCATGTTCCCAGACTGAAAGTTCTCCAGACATTGGCTGCACATTGGAATCCTGTCTATGAAAACTGCAAACAAGAGGGAAGTCGAAGCACATACAGTATTATGCAGAGTCCAATCATTACCTTGAAAGTACCTGATTTGGTGCTGAGAATGAAGATGCAACTCTGACTTCTCAACTACAGGGACTGAATGTCATATAGCAATTAGCCATGGGGTCCTGTAGTGTTATAGCAATTTCCACGGAACATTAAAGGGTACAGAATCACATACCTTATCCAAGTTCACAAAACACAAGTAGATAGTTTTGGAAAGGAATAAATACCCTAAAATATGACAATTAAAACAACTAACTACTTAAGATTATTTCAAGAGGATACATTTGTCTGTTTACTATTATTAAAAGTAAATATATGCTTAATACAACTTACTACCTTGTTTTCCCTACACATGATTAAGGACCAGTTGATTGCCTCTAACTGCCCAAAAAACAACTGGCCGAAATCACCTGTTAATACAGACTGAAGATTACTTTCACAGGAAAAGCAGGAACATTGTTTGTGTGAGTCTGCTATGCCCTTCTATAGGAAACTTCTCCTTTCCTCGCTATTGTGCAATCATGGAGTAAGTATATATAAGTTTAGCTGGTGTTGGGATGCAGTGGGGGCTTGCTGGCTGCAAGAAGAGTCTGTTTGATGCTAATGGGTAGGTTCTAGGGGAAATTTATTCTTGGTCAGCCATGGTCAAGCTAGACTTTTAGGAATGATCATGTATTTATTTTATTTACTTACTTTTGTTAACCGGGACAGTTCAACTGGATGTCAGTCCATGTTTAGCAGAGTCCCAGGGGGAAGAGCCACAAAAACAGAGAATACAATAAAGTTAGCACAATATATACAGTTAAGGTAAACCACATTTTTGAGAGTAAAAAAATCCACAATATACATTAAAATAAATGTAAAAAGTTTATGAGTACAAAATGTAAGATAGAAAATAGCAAGGGAAGGAGGCAAATTTGACAAAGTTAGAAGCATTACAAGTAAAAAAGTTACAAAAAAATAAATATTTAAGCAGCAGATGCAGTAAGTAGAGAACATATAGGAGCGGTGAGGAGTCAGTAAAGAAGAAAATAAAGAAATAGAAAGAAAGAGAGAGAGAGAGAAAATGAAGGAGAAAAGTGTAAAAGTGTAATGTATCAATTGCTCATAGAGGAAACTCCAATGTTTTACACGAAATCCATGAAATGAACAGGATTTCTAACTGAAATCAGTTAGTCAAAGGTCCATGTAAACAAAAAATGGAGAACATATTTTTGTAAAAGGGCAAAGTTATCGAGTTCAAATAGTATCTAGAGTTCTGTTACTGTGGGACAGAGGAGAATGGGATTGAGGGGCTTTCAGTGGCTAACTCATACTGGTGTTGTTGGCGGTCCCAGTCAGCTAACTTGCTTCAGTGTAAGTACAGGATTGCATGCAGCCAGAATCAGTAGGACTGGGGAATATGGGCCTGGTGATCCCAAGCCACTAATAGTAGCCCTCATGCAGAGCTTGTGTGGGACCATGTACACATCAGAGTGAATGCACTTGATTACAATGCCTATGCCAGTCACATGGGACAAGGTTAAGGCCAAATTGAAACACTCATTATGACTGCCTGTACGATTCCTGCACCACGGATTGTTCTTACCTTACTGGTGGTAAAATAATAGGTAGTGCAAAGTTTCAATTTTCATAAGGCATGTAGGTTGCCAGAGAAAGGATGTAAGAAAAGACTCAAATTGAAGTATTGAAGAGGTTTTGGGAAAGTACCACTTCAAGTCACTCCTTTCAGGAAAACAAAAATATTCAGTTATGCTGTTTTCAGTAAACAAAAGTCAGCATCCAAAATTATAGTAAAACGTACTTCTACAAGGTACTTAAGTAATGAAACTCAAACAGGAGAAGTGAAATTGAGCTAAGCCTGTAACTATAGATGCATTAAATGTGTGGAAAACTAGTTTTAGCACAGTAAAATGGAAAAATGCACAGGTAAGCACTCAGAAAATTTAGAAAAAAATGCAACAAATGCACAATATACCACAAAACTATTAGAATAGTATAATCTCCTAAGTGACCAAAACAAAGCCAACAGTGAGTAAACCAAGTATTACCCACCCCCAGCCATGGATTATTGCTACATTAAGCAGCATACTTAGTGTTTTGTAAAGCACAAGGTAATGCTGATGCCATGTAGCATGCATGGCATTGATTAATATTGTAAAAACATATACCTCAGTTATTGTGCTTATAACATACCACGGTGAAGAGCTGATTATCACAAGCTACATTACTTGTCTCTTTAGTTAAGGAGCAGAGTGCAAGTCCTCATCTAGGAACAGTGTCAACACTTGAACATTAGATACTTTTTCACAAAGTCATAACTAGGGTTAGGGTGAAGGGGAGGTTACCTCAGGCACAAGCTGTTAGGGCATAATCATTAAAATGGAAGAGGTAGTCATTGTTTTTCTCTTGCAATCTTTGTTATTATTTAAGCAGCCATACTTAAATATAATTTCTTCAGTCAGTAGTGTGATTTTTGTTATGGTGTATGACTGTTAATCCGTCCTTGCAACTGCAATACTGTAATCAGTATTGGAAATCTTTAAATTATTTCAAAGACTGCTTCCAGAAAGTGTGTGTGTATGTGTGTGCGTGTATGTGTGTGTTCTGTGGGGGTGGGGGGTGACTCGTGTCAGTAGCAAAGATAGCTTTGTCTCTAGAACATTTTTTTCTTTTGTCCTCAACTCTGGAAGACATTTATTTTGGTCATTGGTTCCTGAAGGTATTTTTTTGGGGGGGTCAGGGCACTAACTGTGGTATTGTCCAGGGTGCCAGTTGACCTAACTACAGCTCTGCTTTCTCAGTGAAAATAAACATTGAACAGCTGGAATTTTAGTAACATTTCACTCAAGACAAAAACAAAAGTTGAAGATCATATGGAAAAATATAAATCAGTCTAATTTAAGTGTTGCATTTTAAGTTGCTTAAAATAACTACATCTGATGGAAAGTTTTCTACTGTCCCCCCAACAAAATGTCGCTTGCTTTGAAAAATCTGTGAACTCTAATACTTCATGTACACACACACACACACACACACACACACACACACACACACACACACACACACACACACACACACATGCACACATGGTGCAGACATCTATGGGCAGTTTGAAGGATCACCAGTGGGATGTGATGTCTTTAAGATATGGACAGAAGCTAGAGCACTTGGTGAAAAGTCATTTGTGCACTCCACACAGATGGTACTCCAGGTAAGAATCAAACTGGAGAACCTGGAAGCAAACCTGCCTAAATTACAATCAGCCATGATTTTAAACACCATAAATGGATCTGTCTTATCTACTAAAGTTTGTATAGGAAAGCTGCATAATTCCCAGTATGTCTTGCAAAAGTAATAAACTTATTTATGATTCTCTGTGTAAAATCTATAACCATCTACTTTTCCTGATATCTGGCCTTTGAGCAAATGCTTTAGAGTTGCTTGTCTTTTCTATTAGGGGAATGCACTATTACAATGTGTCCAAAGTAATGATAAAATGTACGTTATTGTTACGTACTCATTTGTAGTTTTAAGTACAGTCTTAACATTAGGTGTTTTATTAATATTAATTAAATTGTAAAATTATTATTTATTAATATTGTAGAGATGTGACAGTAAGCAGACAGTAAACAGTAAATAATAGCTTCTGTAAAGCACAATTGTCTTAAGAAAAGGTATGAGAAAAAATGGTTAGATTATTGAGTAGAAATATACACATTCCTTTCTTTTTAGGGTTTATTTGAAATTCTGCAGTTTTGTTATGAAATTTACCTTAGCTGAGGTTGAATGACGTGTCTCCTTATCATCAGTTGCTGTTCGCATATTGAAGATTAATGTGTAGTTTGTTGTATATTATGCAACATATAATGTATGTGTGTGTGTGTGTGTGTGTGTGTGTGTGTGTGTGTGTGTGTGTGTGTGTGTGTGTGTGTGTGTGTGTGTGTGTGTGTGTGTGTGTGTGTGTGTGTATATGTGTGTGATTTTTCATTTTTGCCTTGTGCTTGCTGACCACCAAATCTCCTACCAGCTAGACATGTCTCATTCTCCCCATACACTTGAAATTTCCCCCGATGTAGGGGTGAGAGCTATTAGGATGGGACCATCCTTCAGGGTATTTACTACACTTACCAACATTCCATCAGCTGAGAATGCTTCTAATTAATTTATCCAATCCCTGGGCAGAGTGACATATGCTCCATATCCTTAAGACCCACAATGCCTTCTCTACATGAGCAAATGCTCCAGTACACCGACCTTGAAGGCTACCAGCCATCAGTAGCTTTGTGAGCCTAATTATTCACTCATTCATTCATTTATTCACACATACCTCTGAACCTATGATGTCTAACTCACCCTCGGTATTTGCATTCCAGTCCCTCCATTGAAGTATCTAAGCAGTACACAGCTATTTTTGCCCTACAATGTCCCCAGGATGGGCATGCTCAACTTGTCTTGTCAACTTCATCAGTTACTCAAGCCAGTATCAATCCCAATCACCTAGGCAGTGATTAGGGCTTTATCTGTCTAGGTCACCAGAGATATTTCTGGTCAAGTGTTAAATCTATGATATGAGAAACTTATTAAGTGGAAACAAAATTCAGATCCTCTAATTACGCATTGAAACAACACTTAAAATCCACCTAAATAAATAATTCCATATCAGCTACATGGTATAAAGGGGAGTCCTTGTTTACAGCAGAAGTGACCTGGGTTACATGATGACTGGCTAACCAGGGAAGGGAGGGAAGGATTTGAGTAAGTAACAGCTGACACGTTTTCTCTAGCAGGGTAAGCATGGGGGGTTTCCAGTGCCTGATAAATCCTTGAAAGAGGGCAGAGATTTTTCAGGTGGGCAACAGAGGCAAGGGGCTGAGACACAAAAATGCATTGTGAAACATTCACACAGGTAATTTCTTACAAAGACATCACTGTTTATCCGGCAACAGAAGAAGATGACAGCTATGGGTTCAGGATAACATAAAAGCATTACTCTGACCTTCAGAGTCCACTCTCCAGTTTTTATCACTCAGGAAATGAAGAACCTCTGAGCAATTGATGGATGAATGGGTCATTTAGGCTTGAGATTAGAGTGGCGTTCGAAAGACATGCGTAGAATGGGAGTGCCTTCGTTGAAGGTTGGGCGTCGAGGTGGCACCTCGACACCCGTAAAAAATCTACTGACAATCATTAGTGGACCGGAGTTCCGCTATGGAGACCCCTAACTGGGAAAAGTCGAAAGAAGAACAACAACATTAGTAGAGAAAGGTGAGGGGGAAAGTATTAAAAAAAGTTTTCAGGAAAGCTTAGACAAATGCATTTTAATTTGTGTATTGTTCAGTTATTCATTTTAGCCAAGTGTGCAGACTTAGCTTTAGGTAGATTAAGATTCCTTTTTTTTTTTTTTTGCCTGTTATGCTTTGTTTTTGTACCACAAGTGGCCATCAATATCACATGTTGGTCAATATGTCAGAAATTTCAGGCTTGGCTAAGGTTTGGAAAAATAATGCTCATAAATTCCCTATCTGTATCCCTGCATGTAACTTTTCCTGAGCACTTAACAGAGGAAAAACAAATAATTTTATCTTTATCAGCTATCATGAGTAAGCAATGCATTCTTTTAAACAGGAGGAACTCAAACATTTACGTTTGACTTTTGGCTTAAGTAGGTGATACAGCCATAATTAAATGTTTTAGTGCTCACAAGCACAAAATATACAATGATTTTGTAAAGTTCACTTACCTTTGTTAATCAATGTTAAGAGGTCTTTGACATAAGCACACACGTCTGAGACTCATCCTTGAGTCTTTATTTATCTTTCAGTTCTAGTCACAACTAGATATTAGGTGAAACTTAACTGCCTCAGAGAAAAAAAAACATATTATAATATTTTTTTAACTTAGCATCTGAAAGGGAAAATTCACATCCACACTGAGAAACAAACTTCTTATATACTTTCTTGAAATTTCAGAAACAGTTGCATTTTAGTTTTCTCTGACAAAAAAGAAACATGATTTCCTTACTAGTACTAGTAATAATAACAAAGGGCCCATTTCATATCACTCCTATGCCTCATACTAATATCAACAGTGGCGCAGCATTAGACAT